>NW_027185389.1:2619531-2697031 GCF_022577435.1 Embiotoca jacksoni
ATATAATTTCTTTTTTATATCGTATAGTATCGTGAACATTACTCCTACATCCACCGCATTGGCAGATTTTCTTAGTATTTATTTATTTCCTTCTTCTCGTTTTTGGACTTTTTACACACCAAACAATTAGCTGACTAATCAAAAATCTATTTGGCAAATAAATCGATTGGCAACGGTAACAAGCAGCCGCGAATATCAAAACTCAAGTAATCTTTTTTCCCCCTCGATCTCTTTGTCCCATCAAAACCACACACACACACAAAAAAAAAAAAAAAAAAAAAAAGTCATCCGGCAACGTTTTGTGGCAAAATGTTATTTCAAGAGTAAAATATGAAAAGCTTAGGAGGAAAAAAAAAAGGGAAAAAGGAGGTCATGACGCATGGTATTAATGAGCCCCGATAATCCCATGTCTCCCGCATAAACAGGCCGATTACAGAGTTCGAAGCGAAAGGTCGGAGGCGTGCGGAGATAGATGTGTGTGTGTGTGTGTGTGTGTGTGTGTGTGTGTGTGTGTGTGTGTGTGTGTGTGTTGTTGTTGTTGTTCTTTTGGTAGGTGATCGCCGTTGGTTTTGGTGGATGGTCGTGCGTGATGGCTCTGTGCTCTGGCGCGGCACTTATCAAATTGGAGGCTGCAGACTTCTCAACATATGCGTCCCGCTGCCCCTCAGATGGCTGCAGGGACTCCGTGAACCGAAGAGGCTTCTTTTTACTTTTTTTCACGCGCTATAAAGCAGCTGGAAAGAAAGAAGCACTCGTTTATAGATTTAAAAACTCGAAACGTCGTATTCGATGGCGATTTCCGTTAAAACGGCCGATGTAGATTTGAAACGTTATTCTGTTACTTTCGGTGTCGCTGCTGTTGATTAAAACTCGCTGTGACGTCGTGTCAGAAGCAGATTGTGGTTGATTGCGCAACGTCTTATTTTCCCCCGCGGACCCCACGAACTCTTTTTTTTTGTTTTTTTTTGTACCGTCTCATCTGAGTTGACCTCCGACCTTTCAGTTATTATACAGGGTTTGGAAATAAAAGCTAATTTAGCACAACTACGTATGATGTCACGATTGATTTCAGTCACTTTTTTTTACATCTATAATTATATTGTTGGGCTGTCGTGACCTTGAAGTCGAGCAGCAGAGATTTTAGACCGAAGGGTCGGCGGGTCGAAGGCAGAATGTTTTGGGGGAAATCTGCGTTGTGCAGTCAAAGCTAGCCGAGCATTTGATTTATTTTTCCGATACCGTGTTGTCGTATTTGACGTCAAACTTCTCTTTTACAAACTGACAACATATTAAAATGCAACATATACAACATATACTGTACAAATATCTACAATAAGACCGCTGGCCTAAATAACCGCTTTCTGTATGAAGCCCTCAAACTCATCAATTTCCAATTCTCTCTGTAAACGAACGCTTTTGACGCTCCAACATCTCGGTGATTTTATCTTATATTACATAAATAGGACTGTAGATAAATAAAAATGAAGAAAAGTGACAAATTCAACGCTAAAAGAAAATGAGCATAAAGCACCTAGCACCTGATTTGACCTTGTTAATCGCTTCTTTTTCCTTAAAGGATTAACGATCACCCGAAGAAATGAGTTACATCACACTTTTGCAGCTTAATAACACGCTTAAGGCGAGCTGCCTTAAAACCATCCCATCATCATCCCTGCTCCTGTAGTTACTGCTGAATATTCACATTTATTGTTACATAAAAAAAAACCAAAACGGTTTCCTGCTTCTGTCTCTCACGTTCTTCTTCACGAGGTCTTAAGAGTAGTCAGCGAAGTCATAATCAATAAATCTCTCCCCGCTAACTCTTCCGGAATATAAACCGCGTCGACCGCTGCAAAACAAAAGCCGAGTATTTTACAAACTAAACTCTGCGTCATGTTTTCATAACCTGCTTTTTTAATTTAAAAAAAAACAACTAAAAAACAACTAAAATCTGAATTATTCAATCTGCTGCTCCGTTACACGGAATTATTATTTTATTTGCATTTGTTGAAGTTGTCCTCGCAAGTCCTGCAAGACAAAACTTGTGTGCGTGCCCCCCCCCCACCCCCCCCCACCCCCACCCCACCGTGTGATGACGGCATCGCGAGCGCCTGGAGCGCGGCCAAGTGCTTTCATTCACACCTGATTAGATCACTCTGACCTGGATAACACGCGGCGCGCCCGGCGACACGCTGCCGCACGAGCGCTTTTTGTTTCGGCCTGAACAGAAATGCGGCCGCGGCGCCGCCGGCCTCCCGGGCGCTCGCTCACATCCGATTAAAGCCGATGTCGGGATGCCGATCCACCTACCTACCGCCCCCCCCCACCCTGCAGTTTACTCACCTGAGTCCCATCCTCACTGCGTGTGTGTGTGTGTGTGTGTGTGTGTGTGTGTGTGTGTGCGTGTAAACCCGTACAGATGTGTTGCCACCAGATGTGCTGGAAACAAACAAACAAACAAAAAAAGTTAAAAATAGAGTTTTCCTGTCAAGTTTTCAGCGAGTCGCCAAAAATCCCAGTTTTTGTTGTCGTTTCTCGCGTCCGTCGAGCTGTTTTCTGCCGTCAGACTTTTAATGCTCGGAGATGTTTTATGGGATTATAAGAAGAGGATGTGTCAGCGAAGGCTGCGACTCGCCACAAAAAAAAAAATACAAAATGAAGGGACAGTGAACGGTCGAAGCCGGATGTTTTCGGACTAGTCGGCGCTTCTGACGTCGTGTTTGACGACAGAAGCGATCGCCGGTTTGTTTAGTTAATTTAGTTACTCGTCGTGTTTCCTGAAATAGAAGCAGCAGCTGTCGGCTCGTCCTCCAGTAAATCCTCCAGTTAGCCTCTTTATGCTGCGGTTTTTAGAAGAAGAGTTTTATACACTCTGACGTTGCCTAGTGGAACTGAAAAAGCTGCTTTCCTGTCAGGAAATGTCACCAAAAAAAAAATAATCAAAAATTCAGTTTTTCAGCATTTTTTTTTACTATTTTCCAATCAGATATAAGATTGATTTATTTCGATTTTTGATCTGATTTATTTTGCCCGAATTAAAAACACAAAATTCCCCAAAACCCCCCAACAGGCTTATTTAAAGCCTGTTACAAATGTACAGTTATTGAAAATACAAAGTTTACATAATAATAATATCGCTACATAAAAATAATGGAAAACAAATAACAACAGAACAACAATCAGCAAAAACAAAGACAATATAAAAGCAGAAAGATACGAGTATGTTTTTTTTAAAGCAGCTTTTCAAGCATTTAATAGAAGAGCAGCTTTAGCTCAGACAACCCGTGCCTACTCGCAGCGGCTTTTTGCCCCTAATTTCCACCGTTGTCTAAATTTGGAAGAAAAAATAAAATAAAAGTCAAATCGTAGACGTCGTCTTAAACGGCGTCAATTCTCCTGCAACGACAAAATATCCTGATTTACTTCACGTTCGCATTATTATTAAAACAAGCGCACAATTCAACCCTTCCTGCTGTAGGTTGGTAAGATATGATTTAAAAAAATAAAAGTATTATTGACACATTTGTAAGTAGCATGCTTTTATTTTGAAATTATTCCATTAGCACAGTAGGTTTTAACCAGCACACTCCCTATCATTACATTTTTCAACATTATTTGCTCCAACTAGCACTGAGCTACTAACGAAATATCATTTCTGTTCAAACAGAAGAAAAACAACTTTTATTCAGCTGCACTCGTTTCAACTGTTTTCTTTCGGTGGTTTCTTCCAGATGTTTTTGCCGTTGTCTGCGGTCATACGGAGCCGGCGCTTTACTCCGGGTTTTCCGGGTGTTTGTGCTGTCGACGTTTTGCACCGTTCCTTTTTAAGAAAATAAAAGTTTAAAACTTTACGGTAACGAATTAGTCGATGAAAGCTTCGATTTCACGGTGATGCTTTTTTTTTTTTATTCTTGTGTACGGCTCAAATCGCAGCTCCTCCCCTAAAACGCTCGGCCGCCATGTCTTCGCGTTAGCGCGTCGTTTGCGTATCGAAACGCAGCATCTCGGCGTGCGATCGTCTGATTACCCCGGCGGGGGCCCGTCGTCCAAAGAGAGGAATAAAAACTCCCTCTTTGTTGTGCTAATGCGCTCGCTGGGATAAGCATCTCCATCCGTAACCTTCTCCGTGTGCACAGATAACCTGGAGGAGGAGGAGGTGGAGAGGGGGGTGGGGGGGTGTATGTAGGGCGCTGCGGGTGGGGGTGGGGGTGGGGGTGGGGGGTTGTTGCAGCATGTCCCGCAGCTGTGCCTCCGATGACAAGCCTTGTCCTCAACCTGCCCTCCGCCAGTCGACACAACTCCACCTGCGGGGCTTCCTGCTTCGCGCCGACCCGTTCAACCCGTCTTGTGACTTTGAGGATGCTTTGTTGTTGTTGTTTTTGTTTTGTTTTTTGGGGGGGGGGGGCTGCAGCACGTCTCTGCATCACCGTACTTTAAAGCAGCACATCTTCTGTTGCAGTGCGATTGTCAGGGTTTTTTTGTTGGCCGCCCCGGCGATGTGCGCTGGCCCGGCTGAATTTGCACTGAAGCAGGTTTTTTTTTTTTTTTTTTTGTGCCCATAGCAGTTCTGAGGGAGTCATGCTTGATCTTTCTGGGCCACATGGAAACTAGGTCACTGTGCTGTGCTCGTCAGACGTGTCTCTCTCTCTCTCTCTCTCTCTCTCTCTCTCTCTCTCTCTCTCTGTCCTCTCGTGTGTGTGTGTGTGTGTGTGTGTGTGTGTGTGTGTGTGTGTGTGTGTGTGTGTGTAGAATAAAAACTGTAAAATAGGGCTTTTACATAAGGATGGGTTCCACAGATATGCAATTTATTGCTGTTGCGGAGATTCTCTCAAAAACTGCGGCACCCCCCCCCCCCCCCCCCCCCCCACCACCACCACCACCACCCACCAGTGCGATGCCACAGTGGGAGAGAGTGAGATAGAGGGGGGGAAACAGACGGGGGGGGGGGGGGGTAGAGAGAGAGAGATGAAATTCTCATCCTTGGTTCAGATCCCTAAGAACGCTTGGGAAGGCAGGATCTTATTATCACAGCAAATTTGCAGTGTGCAGAGTGGAGGAGATTAGATGCGTCTTTCTTGCCTTTGAAGTGTATTTTCCGACCATTGTGCGACGGCAAATTCCATCAAGTGTTGGAGGGGGAGCCGCGATAAGAAGGCACGGGTTTATGAATGCTGCGGCATTAAAAAGCCGTCATTTGAGCAATGAAGATGAAACACTCCCAAACTCCTGCTAAATGGGAAAAAAAATAAAATAAAAAAAATATATCCCCCTCCCACCCCCCACCACCACCACCACATTCATTTCAGCACTGTCATTCAGAGAGAGAAAAAAAAAAAGCCCACAAATAACAAGGTGCAGTTGGATAAATATGTCAAAATAAGAGCACTGTAGATTAAACCGCGTTATAAAGAAGCATTTATTGGCCCGTAAATAGACTTTTTTTTAAAAAAAAATTTCTCTCTCAATTAGCACCATTTATAATTTATTCTGAAGCGGTTTGCCTCGTTTTAGGGTCGTCAAATTCTCAGCTTAATAGAAATCTGAACATATGATGCAAAATGTTGGTTTTTAAAAAAAACAAAAGATCTGTCAATTGTCCAAAAAAAAACGGAGAACAGAGTTTTGGAGATTCAACTTCCAGCCGGTTCAGGTTTCCTGATTTTGATCAGGTCGGGGTTTGGGTGTCGGGACGGGGGGGTAATGTGAAGGTAAGCAGCAGCAGGGGGGGAGTATTTTATGTTGTTTTTTTTTGCGGTGCCAAAAGTGCTGAATAAATCATTGATTAAATGGTAATCATCCAAATTTAAATTTTTTTTTTTAATATATTTTATTTTCTTAAATTTCCGTTCTCTTCTGATCTGATAGTTGCACGTCGATACGACGCTTCGTGTCTTGCTTAGGAAACGCTTGTTGTTGTCGTCTTTTTCAACATTGGTGCCGATGGTTGGATGCTCTTAGTTCAGCGCTTGTGAAAGACATTATTTGCATTAAGGGACTTCTTCTGTATTTTGACACTTTTATTCACAATTTTTTTTATGTTGTTTTTTTTGCGATGCCAAAAGTGCTGAATAAATCATTGATTAAATGGTAATCATCCAAATTTAAAAATTTTTTTTTAATATATTTTATTTTCTTAAATTTCTGTTCTCTTCTGATCTGATAGTAAATAAACGACTTTCTGCATCACTTGGTGCTTTGCTGAGTTTCACACCAAGTTCATGTTAACACTTAAGTTTCCTCTTTATTTTGGCAGTTAATCAAAAAAAAGTTCAGATAACTGCGAGGGCATATTTCTGTCTACGATATCTAACGGTCAGATGTTGATGTTTTGTTTTTTTAAATGTTTCTTCGACCGTGAAAATCCATGTTTTTGAACTCGCTGGTGAACGCTCGTTTCTCTTTCTAGCGAACGCGATACTCGAGAACACTTTGGTGGAATTTGGTCAAACTGGGCAAAAGCGTTCACTCGATACCACTGATTAACTGATTCGATTTTGGTGGCCAAAGGTCAAAGGTCACTGTGACCTCATTTCGACACGTTCACTCGAACATGATATCTCGGAAACGCCTGGATGGAATTTCTTCAAAAGCGGCACAGTCGTGCGCTTGACCTCAAGGATGAACTGATTCGAGTTTTGCGGTGAAAGGTCAAAGTTCAAAGTCACCGTGACCTCCCAGTTCCTCCCGTCTATCCGGTCCCGTTCTTGTGGATGCAATATATCTGGAACGTCTCGAGGGAATTTGTTCAAAAGTGACAAAAAAAAAACCATTCCCTTCGGACCAACGGTGACTTGATAAGATTTTGTTGTTTCAAGGTCAAAGGTCAAGGTCACTGTCACCCGACGTTAACCCGTGCCCGTGAACGCAATCCTTCAGGAACGACCTCGAGGGAATTTCTTCTTAATTTGTCACAAATGTTCACTTTGACTCAGGAAAGAACTGTTTAGATTCTGGAGGTCAAAGGTTCAACTAGTCAAAAGTTCAATATCCATGTGTGTTTGGAGAGTCGTACATGTAAACTACAGCTCGAATGGTTAGCGGACGCATTCTGGGTTTAGAATAACTGCAATTTTGACAGTTTTGGGGAATTCTGAATTTCCCAGCAAGACCTTCAGTTGTTAGAGAACAACATCGGTTGTATGTCGTTAATTACAATTCAGAGTTCAAGTGGTTGGATTTTAAGGAGTTTCTGCGAGTCGTCTTTTGCATTACGTGGCACGAATTGAAAACCCCCGACGAGAGCCGGATGCTCCCTCCATCCGGCTGGTGAAATTATTGAGGTTTTTTTTTTTTTTTTTTTGGGGGGGGGGGGTTGGGGAAGGGAGCCTTCCCACCCAGCGTGCCGGTGGGTATTTTTAGACCAAGTGGAGGTCTGAGAAACACACTCGCGAGCCCCCGCCCCCACATTTCTCTTCCTCTTTTGCTTCATCCGTCTTCGTCCGATCCCTTTGAGGGCCGCCGGAAGTTTATCTGCGAGGATAAATGTTGAGATCGGTGTTTAGGCTGCGTGGTGTAAATACAGCGTCTGCATCATTAACGGCTTCATGAACTGTTTCATACATGAAGGCTTCACGTCTCCACGCCGACAGCTGACTGATTCCTCCCAGGTGTTTCCGTCTCCGCTTCCATACGCACCACATATGGTCCGTCTGTTTTCTTGTTGAAGTGGAACTATAGCGACGCTGTACGCAACCCCCCCCCTCCCCCCCCCTCACACACACACACCTCCGCCTGCCCTCCTCCCGCCGCTTTCCGTCTCCATGCACGCAATAATTCATTTGATGCTTTGATAAGCGATAATGGACCCGGTAAGGTATAATTCATATGCCCCAGATCTTTGCGGAGACTATGGCTTTCCACAAAGTGTCCCACTACCTCCCTGAGTACCCGCCTCTTTCAAGACTCTCTCGCCTGGTTGAAGAGGGCCCATTTATTATTTAAATCCCTCCATAATTCATCCCCACCCCACCCCACCCCACCACCAATACACCCTTCCTGCTCGTCATCTTAGCGCAAATTATCTCTGTATCTGTATGTGTTGGGGAAAAAAAAAAAAAAAAAAAAAACGACCGCAGAAAGTAAAGCAAAGCCAGGAAGAGATAGCGGCCCGGTCGGACTCGTTTTATTTTTCCCTTTTTCGTCGTCCTCCTCCGTGATGTGATGCCCTGTGACATATTGAGTCTAATTTGTAGCCTAAAGAACCAAACAGCTGTGGCCTATTTTGTTTAGCTGTTGTCGGGGTGATGTCACCGTTTCTGCCTCGTAAGGCAGGCCTTCGCTCTCGGCGCTCGGTGGGAGGATGTCAGGAGCATTTCGCCGAGCTGCTGACGAGCGGGGCAACGGGGTCGTATCGCCTTCAGATTAATCTGATAAGTCAACCGAGGCAGTTTACGTGCAGTTTTTGTTTTTGTTTTTTTAAGACATCTATTAACCAGTGTTAGATATTCACACATGCCCCGTTGCTGTATTTAACATGACTGGTTTTTTTTTCATATCATGAATAATGCTTTAAGGGGCATTTTGATGTGATGATTTGGGGGAGGGGGTGGGGGGTAGTTACCGCTTTGTCTTAACTGTAGAAGAATTGCCATCAGTTTCGTCGCCCTGCGAATTACAAAGTCTTTTAAAAGGCAGGTCGACCCAGATTACGGAAATCAAATGTCTTGGAGGTATCTAGCCAGGCAGATGATTTCAGGTTGGTTTGAGTAACGGGGACTTTGCTGCTGGAAAAAACAGAAGAAAAAAAAGAGGTTGCTGTTCAAGTTTTTCATGCTAATTTTCAGTGCTGTGAGCGACAGACTTACGACTCCTATTTAATCGGCACGGACGTCGACATCTCCGAGAAACGGGCCAAAAAACGTGGACACGACAAACCAGAATTATTCAAAATGACACCAAAAGATGATGGAAAAAAAAAAAAGCTCACTCGATCTGCTGAGGAAGAAAGTGAGATGTGGTTGAAAGCTTTGGAAAGTGTAACGTAAAGAGTCAAGTTCATTTCATTTTATTTACAACATTTTAGAGCATTTAGCGTTGAAAGGTGGAGACGAGAGAAGTGTAATGTGTATAATTTTTTGCAAAATTGAAAGTCATATTTCTCATTACGTACAGTTTATTTAAAGCTCAAGTGTGTAGGATTAAATATTCACAATTGTGTTTTCATTACCTCCGAATGAACCCCTTAGCCATGTTTCTACAGCAGCCTAGAAGGGACAAACCAACCTCTGGCTCTGGAGAAGGTCTTTTAAGTTTTTAAAAAGGGAAGAAAAAAAAAAGACAATTTAAAACACTGTGACCAATGCACATAACAGAAATGTAGGTGACAGATTAAAAGCTAAAATGGCAACGAGAGTTTAAATAGAGTGAAATAAGAACTAGAAACTATAAAACAAAATGAAAAAGAGGAAATGCATTAAAAAGATCAAAGTTAAACAGAAAATAGGGTAAAACATGGATAGAATAGAGCAATAACGGTAACTAAAAGGACGATGAAAGGTATGAAAGTGTGAAGGAAAGAAAGAAATAAACAAAAAAAGAGATAAATCGTAGCTTTAAAAGTAAATATGATAAAATGAAGCGAGGCCGAAGAGGTTTTACGTTTAAAAAATAATAATAATAATAATTTGACAGTGGATTACTCCAGTGTACGAAACAATCGGACACCATGAAAATATATATGTCTGAATTTCTGACATTGCTTTACTAGACGGCACCTACGGCGACGGTTACTTGGTCCTCACCGCGGTGAAGCTCTGCGGGCTTCGGCACGTCGGGCCGAGTGGCTTCACTCAGACATAACATCCCCGGTGGAGGGGGGAGGGGGGGGGGGGTAAAGAATGTCTGTATATTTTTTGTTGTTGTTTTACAGATGCAATCAATCCCGTGCTGCTAGCGTTGGAGCTCCTGCTGTGTTATCGTCGTGCCAACCGGGTTAGTTAAACGTTAACCGGCGTGTTGATGGACCCTGCAGGTTACCTTGCTAAACAATAATTCTTCTATAAAGTTGTTTACAAACGTGTAGTTCACCCCCCCCCCCTCCCCCCTCCCCCCGTGGCGTCGTTATCTGCCCGGTGACACATTTACCGGATCATACTCCTTCGCCTCCTTTAACTTCGCCGGTGACACTTTGTGGCATTAGCTCGCTTCAGACTTGCTGACTCACCCACCTGCTCTCTGCAGCTTTTTCAAGCTTGTTGGCATTTTCCTGGCAACCCACCACCACCCCACCCCCTCCCCCCCCCCCACACACACACAACTCCCCCACATCTATGCAGATTCCTGTCACTTGTTTGTTTGTCTTGCATCCTGACCACTATATATAATTTTTTTTTTTTATATATATATTGTTTATTTCTAAGGAGTATAATTTAGTAGTTTGCATTTCGACCATGTTTGACCTGTACTTTCATGTCACATAAAGCAATCAAATGCCCCGCCTACTTATACGACACCCCAAGGCACGTCAATCAAACAAAGACACGCCTCCAAACATAGCTCGGTTATCTAATCAATAATGGGATTATTTTCAGAAGAACCACCAGAAAATGGATCAGAATTTATCTAATGACGACTTGTGGAAAACGTTTACTGACTTTGTGTTTCGGGAAGAAGTTGATGTTTTTTTTCAATGGGAGTCTATTGGAGTTTTTTTCTTTTTATTATTGGAGTCAGCCCTCTAGTGGCCCTCGGTGGTATTACACACCAAGTGCTTTTCAGACCCGGGGACTTAAATCTTTTCTTTTATTGAAGAAGAAAATGAAAGTCCATGCACTTAAAAGAAGTGCAGTACTTTAGCAAATATAATAAATAAATTTTATATCAGACCACTCGTACTATCGGAGCCATGAAAACATGTTTATCCTCATGAAAATACGCAGGATGAAGTCCATCCTCTACCAGAGCAGAGCGAGGAGGCCTTTTCTTTTTTCTTTTTTCTTTTTGTTTTCTGCGTCATCGCTAGCCCGATATCCAGACAGGTAGGTATGCGCCTGTCCCGATGATAACGTACGATTAACGCGGGCGAAGGTGCCGGCTGTGGGCGGCGGCGGCAGCCTTGTCACATTCCTGCGTTCCACCTTCTGCAGCGAGGAATGTTTCCCGATGCAAAAAAAAAAAAAAAAAAAAAACCTGCCTCGGTTCCTCGTAAATCTCGGCGCTCGCTTTTAATCCGCTTGAAGTGTGAGATGAGTGGGTTTTACTGCATTAGGACATTTCACACAGTGTCAGGTATGTGTTGGAAATTATACTCCAGCTCATGTACAGTGTGTTAAAGGGAGGGGGGAGAGGGGGGGGTGAGGGGGTTTACTCTGTAGTGCCGACTTTTAAAAAGGCTCTAATGGAAGTGCATTTTTTGTTTTATTATTTTGATTCTCCTAATTGGGGCTGTTTCTTATGAGGCCGTATTGATTTTTCATATAGTGGCGTGTAACGAGCGCTCGGCGTGACGGGATTTACTGTTAAACACGCCCGCGGCGTCTCGCCACCGGGACGTCCCGCCAGTAATCAGAAGGAGGAAATGGGATGTCCAGGGCTGCAAATCCACGACGTCGGCAGCTCAAATCCATAAAACATGAACGTTGTATAACGCGTGGCGGTCGAGGGGGAGGAGGTGTGTGTGGGGGGAGGAGGGGAGGGAGGAGGGGAGGGGCTTTCAGAGGAGCAGCTACAGTGGAAGTCTCTATTTTAATCTTAAGAGGGTCACTTTAGGCCTCCTCCTGCGAAAGGAGGGAGAAGATGAAGAAGCAGCTTTCAATTCTCCAAAAGAAATCAGCAGCAGTGAATTTTTACATATTGTTTTTGATACTTGATCAATTGTTGAAGGTATATTTAAGACAAAATCCACAAAATCGTGACAAATTTCAGACTGAAATATATATTTTTTTCTAGTTAAAGCTGACACTGCAACATTTATTTCCCGTATTTTAACCTCTTTTTTGCGCTCTCCCTCTAAACGGCATGAAAACTAGAGATTCGTACCCTAATGCGTGATGTCATTTTCTTTTTCTTCAACTGGATTTCATAAAAAAAAATCAAAGTATCAGTGCTGGTATTATAAATTTCTGAACACTACCCGTCATCACGGGGATTCAACTTAAATCGTACTTTAGCTCGTCTTATTTTTAAGCTTTTTAAACTCATTCTTGACCACCTTCAGGTTCCTCTGTGAGCAGGTGGTTCGAGCGTCTTTCCACAGCATTTCATTTGTTTAGGGAACGTCTGTAAAATAACCTCGGTTACACTCTCCCCCTCTAAACTGCATGAAAACTGAAATTTGTGATTTAATTTGACTGGATATGATCAAATGGGTTTCGGTATTATAAATATCTGAACGCTATCCGGTTCTATTTAAAAGACTGTGTTCGTTTCTTTTTTTTTTTTTCAAAAAAATTGCCAAAAAAAAAGAAAAAGAAAAGAAGAAGATCCACAAAGATTTAACCGACAGTGAGAGTTGGTTTGCAGCCCTTCAAAATTTACGGCCAACGTTTCTTTTAAAGCTTCAACGTCATAAATCTTTATGGACAAAAACATCTGAACCAATTAAACCGAAGAGTCGGTTTCACCGCCGCGCTCATTACGTTTAATTAACACGTAGCGGTTTGGAAACATTTGTAGAAAACAGCTGAGGGGTGTTTTATTTATTTATTTATTATTTTTTTTCCCGTACAAAAGAAGTCACCTGAGACTCCCTGACGGTTTGGAGGTGAAGGTTCAGAGTCCGTTACCTCTTTGTCTTCCCCTCCGCTCGGCTCGGCCTCCCGGCGGCCCCCGCCTCCCTGATTAGAGGTTCTCCTCGGGGGAGGGAGGGGAGGTGGTGGTGGTGGGGGGGGGGGGGGGGGGGGGGGGTTAATGACAGAATTGTGTTGCTGTCGGTTCCTGCTGCTACGAGTAAGCTAATAGTCACGTTAGCCCACGCGGCGTGTCATTAGCGCCCCCCGCCCCCGATGAGGGGCAGGTCTGTCATTTCCAGGCTAAATCACAGGGCAGGCATGTTGGGGGGGGGGAGGGGGGGAGTCATAGATCGCTCCGGTGCTGTTGTTTTTTACCCCCCCCCCCCCCACTGCGCTTAACATGCACACATTTGCTGCATTAACATGCAGAGAGGAATTATTGCGGCGAGTGGAAGTCAAACGATCGGTCGCCGATACCGACATCGTTCCATCATCATCATCATCATCATCATCATCACACACACACACACACACACACACACACGCTCATTGCTCATTTTCCCGACTGGTGATCGGATGATTCACGGTTATCACTCGGGCGATTAAAGCGGCGTACGGCATCTTCTGGAGAGCCGGGGGCTAATCTGCTGTGATTATTAGCCTCTAAGCCGTCCCTCCATGCTCGGCTTGTCGAGCGCCGAGTGATGAGAAATTACGCTCTCCTCCGAATTTTGTATTAATCTGTCCGCGCTCACTTGTCAAACTGATAATTGCCCATCGTTCAGATCATCCTTCAGAGATGTTGTTGTTGTTGTTGTTGTTGTTTTTTTTAAACATTCCTTCACACGCGTGTTTGTGTGACGTCGCAGCGGACGAATCAATTATTTCAGTGTAAACGCCGTCAGATCAAATGTTCAGATAATCGGCGACCGAACGGCTACAAATAGAAACCCTCCTCTCCGACGGGGCTCGATTAGTTTCAGGTGGGTTTTTTGTTGTTGTTGTTGTTGTTGTTGTTGTTGTTGTTGTTGTTGTTGTTTTTTCTCCCTCCCGCCCCGAAGGAGGTTGCTAGCCTCGGTTAAAAAAAACAACAACAACAACAAAAAAAAAACACTGCAAACGCGTCTGTTTGTGATTACACGACAATACAAAGCTCTTAAAGACAGCGAAGTACACGTCAACGACCGGACGGGCTTTAAAAAAAACACAAAACATAAAAAAAAATCTGCGTTTGCACGTCGGGAATCACATCCAACACGTTTCTCCGTACAATAAAAAAAACTTCTGCACATTTTACAGCTTATTGGTCACAGTGGGCTCTTAATACCAGCCGCGACTCGCCCTGCAGCGGGAACACTTCACGGGGAAATAAGCTGATATATTTAACCATTTTTTTTCAGGCCTGTGGGCTCCTATAAGTAGATAAGAAGTGGATCTGGGGTTTTTTTTTTTTTTTTTTTTTTGATCCACGTGAGCCAGATCTGAGCAAAAGAAGAAGAAGAAGAAGAAGAAGAAGCTGTGGGTCGATCCTTGAGTCAGTTGGGGGGGGGGGTGGGGAGGATGTTGGAGAAAGGAGGCGGGGGGGGTGATGATGATTGCGAGTGTGACCGTGTTATACAACCCCGCGCTTGTCTTGTTCTTTTCTATTTTTTTTTTTTAACGTGACCTTCTCCGCTTGAGATTTGCGTTCGCCGCCTAACTTTTGCCCTTTTTTTTTTTTTTTTTTTTTTTACCGGGGCGTGTTGTGTAAGCGAAAGGGGAGGGTGGTGGTGGGGGGTGGTGGTGGTGGTGGGGGGGGGGGGGGAGCAACACAACGTGAGTAACGCTGGTATTTTTTATTTTTTTTTGCGCAACAGCCTGTGCCCGAGCAGAGAGCGAGCTAACTGGAGCAGGAGAACGGCGCGCTGCTCGGCGAGGTTCACGGCTGTTATTCCTACAGGCCGTGAGCGTGAAGGGAGCTAATGCCATCTGACAGTTCTGGAGCAAGAAGAGGAGGGCTGGACAGAAAAAGGAGGAGAGAGCGGTGGTGGTGGGGGGGGTGGGGGGGGGGCGTTAAGAGATAGAAGGGGTGGTGGTGGTGGGGGGGGTTGGATGAGGGAGAGAAATATAGAGGGGATGAGCTAGATGTGGACAAAGCAAAAAAAAAAAAAAAGCACCGGGATGCGGGAGGGGACGGGGGCTGAAGAGGCGACGCCGTCGGGACGTCCATTGTTACCTCGGAGAGCCGTCGCCTTCGATCGGTGACGCGTCGAAGACAAAAGTCCCAAATAGTCTTTTTTTTTTTTGATTTGTATTTTTTTTGTGTCGTTTCTTCTCGACGCCGTCTCACTCGCTCCTGGAGGTCGCCGATCTTTTTGTTTTTTTATAGTCTGAAGACGTCTCCGTCAAATACCCATCAGAGTGGGAGCACGTTCCAGACTCCGCCCCCTCCACCACACACACACACACACACACTTTTGCGCGGCGGGACGTTTTTTTTTGTTGTTTTTGTTGTTTTTTGCACTGACGGCCGCCATTTTGGAAACAAAAAATAAAATTTTAAAATCTCGCCCCCTTTTGAGGGAATTCCAGAAAACAATTTTCTGCGAGATTTTTTTTGTTTTTGAGGCGGGGGGGGGGGGCAGAGTCCGGTCCACGTCGGTACGAGACTCGCTTCTTTTTTTTTTCTTCCCTAAAATGAGTTGAACTACTTAAAAAAAACCAAATAAATAAATAAAAACCTGACAGACAGACAAAAAAGATGGAGGAGGAGCGGCGGAGAGAGATGGCAGACAGATGGAAGGGAAGTTGAGGTGGGATCCCACTATAATTTGACAGGCTCCAGCCCCCCCATATCTCCCCCCCCCCCCCCCACCGTCTTCCTTTTGAAGGGGAGGAGGCGCAGCAGCAGACGCCCCGCTGACAACCTAACCTGTCATTAGCGACGCGGCAGAAAAGACTCGGAGATGCTGCGTCTCGTCGTCTTTAAAAAAAACCAAAACAAAACAAAACCTCCGCTTCCGCCGCGTACTTTGTAGAAGTTTTATACCTTTTTACAAAATAATACATGTTTTTATTACGTCTGGCATCGTCAAGCTAGTTTGTACTCCGTCCAAGAAGGCTGACGAAACCTTGGTTGACAGTTTGGGTTCATGAGGTTTCGGGAGAGGGGGGAGGTGTGTGGGGGGGGGGGGGTGGGTGGTGTTCCTCCACCTCTCAAAACCTGACTTGTGTCGTGGTTTTGTTGTTCAGGCCTGCCTGTGTTGTGGGATGGTTTTTTTTGTAATGTCTCGAAACAGGTTTGTGTCTTCGGAGAGTTTGTTGTCTTCGGAGACTTTGTGTCTTCGGAGAGTTTGTTGTCTTCGGAGACTTTGTGTCTTCGGAGAGTTTGTTGTCTTCGGAGACTTTGTGTCTTCGGAGACTTTGTGTCTTCGGAGAGTTCGTGGTTCTGACGATCCGGTCGTCCGCTGGAAGACGAGACGGAGACGAAACCTGCTCGTGTTAACGCAACAACACAACATCAAAAAAGAAGGTGGTGTTGGTTTGTTTGGCAGCAGATCAGAGAGAGACCCCCCTCCCCCCCCCCTCCCTCCCCCCCTTCATTAAAAGCTGCTGGCCCACATCTATAGATTACAGCCTCCTCTCGGGTCGCACGCTGCTCCGCTTTGATCGGGCCTGTTGGTATTTGGGGGAAGAAGCCAAACAAGTCGGCTCACGCTCTCCGACTTTCTCCGGCTCTTTGTCTCTGGAGCAGAGCTGGAGGGGGAGGGGGAGGGGGAGGGGCGGGAGCTCCGTGTGTCTGTGTGACACCGCCCTCTGGTGGTGGAGTGGGGCGCTGCTGTGGCGCTCCAGAATGTGATGATGTGAAGGGGACAAGGAAGTCATAAATTCAAAACTTTTTTTTTTTTCTTTTTTTTTGTGTGATTAAATTAAATTATTATTTTTAAGTACAGTTGTTAACAATAAGACATTTAACTTAAAAACAGATCAAAGTGGTGCAGTGACAACACGAATAACAAATGCAAGTAAAACAAACAAAAACAAGGCATGAAGGTCTTAAATATTATTTTCTGGTGCGCTTGTATGTAAGAAAGTGTTTTTAAAAAAAATTATATTAATATAAAATTCTACTTTCTATTTTTTTTTATCAGCTTAAGTGACAAAAATGTCCTCAACGCTTCAGTGACGATAATAATTTGTACTTTCCCCTCCGAACTTAAATGCAGCATCAAAATCAAAGATTGATTGATTGATTGATTGATTGATTGGTTTGTATCCGTGTTGTATACAAATAATACTCGCAGCCTTACAAAGACGATTATTTAGACTAAAACGTCACGTTGGATTTCAAATTTTCCAACTTCGAGGGCCTCGTCTGTAAAAGATTATTTGACCTCTTGATAACTTTTCTGTAGCGACGCTGAACAGCTTCGGGGTTTTGATGACGGTCTTTAAATCCAGCAAAGAAACTTTCTTCTAATTGTTCCTCCTGCTGCATGACAACTTAATCAGTTCCATAACAGACGTTAAGCTGCTCAATGACTTCACGCCGTTTTCCAGCTGCGCTTAACTCTTTATCATTTTGATATTCTGTGACAATAATCGTCATTATCAACTATAAAAAAATAAAAAAAACTGCTTCAGGGTTCATTACAGGATGTTATTAACTGATCTTGAGGCCTCAGCCAGAAGAGTTAAAGCATATTTTCATGTTTATATTCTTAACTAGATTTTTTTTTTATTGCGTGGTTAAATCACCACAAACTAATTACACACTAATACACACAGTGGGGATGAGGAGGAGGAGGGGGGGGGGATTTGACTTTTAAGCCAGCTGGTTAATCCACATCAGCTGTTTGACAACATATTAGATGTCATTTCTCCTTTTGATATATTACTGTAAAGTGTGACATAAAGTGTTCGTGTGCGTTTGTCGCCGTTATTCTTGAGTTTGCCGTGTTTCCACGTCGCCGAGCGGTTCAGTCGGAGGTCGTGGATCGGACTCTCCACGTCGCCGCCGTCCGTCTCAAACCGTGAAGTCAGTGCTGAGAAATGCTTTGAAAGCATCTGTGAAAAGCACACGGTGAGAACGGGAAGGGGGGGGAGGTCCCTCTCCGCTTCTCCTCAGTCTTGTGACTAAGGCACGGTTTGACCTTTGACCCCCCTTCACCCCGACCCCCTCGTGCTGACTCAGCCCACTGTTTTCCCGCAATCAAGAGTCAAGACTCAAGTCCAGGAAAGTCGTATTTGTTTCAGTTTATCTATACGTTTTCTGAGACGAGATCAAAGTGCAGGAACGACTTTATCGATTGATCGTTTATCATGAATTATTAAAGATTATCTGAGCAGTTTGAAGCCCCGCCGTCAGGGTCTCTTTACTCAAAAAAAAAAAAAAAAATGTCCCAAGTCGTGTCAGGGCACTTTCTGTGGTCCAGGACGTCACGGTGTTATCGAGACGAAGCCAACAGTTTCCCCTCGAGCTGCTCTGGGGAGGAAAAAGTCCCTTTTAACAGGAAGCAGATCGGGAGGTGGGCGGCTGTCTGTCTCGGCCGGTTCGGGTGAAGGGGGTGGGGTGGGGGGGGTGAGATACAATCTTATGGATAAAATGAGCATTTTTCCTTTAATATGTTGTCACGTTCTTTTTACCTTTTTGTTTTTTTGTTAAACGTAATATTTATTTTATGCCGATAGTGCAGTTTCATGTCGGCATGTCAAAAATACACTTAAACGTGTGCTCAGTTCAGCACTTTAGTCTCATCAGCATCAATGCAGTTGTCCTTTCTTGTCGTGTCGGAGAAGCCCGTTGCCATGGCGCCACAGTTCAGGTGGTTTGCGGCCAATGTTTCCCCCTCAGGCGCCTCAGATGGACGGATAGATATGCTTTATTGATCCCTCGGGGGTTACAGCAGCATGGAAGATACAGCAAGAGCAATAAAACTGACAGCATAAAAATACAGGTAGTAAAAGTATAAATATAAAAACATTTAAAATGCACAGTATGTACAAATAAAATAGAATTAAATACAAAATGTAATTAAATTAAATTAAAAACCGGTGCAACGGTGTTAATGATGGCCGGAGGTGAGTCTGATTGCAGGTCCCAGTAGAACTTAGTGTTGACAGTCAAACAACCAGCTAACAAAGCCACCAAAAAAAACCCAAAAAAACAGCTCAACTTAATTCTACAGCTTACAAAGCAAACAAAGAGCTCATTTTGCTCAACAACAGTTGAACTCAAGTCAACAATCAGCAACAAAGCAAACAAAGAGATATTTTTGCGAAAAGAAACCCAGTTAAACTCAAGTTAACTACCAGCTGACAGAGCTAATTAAAATGTGACATTAGCTCGACTTTCTGACGGGACTAACACGTTAAAAACCAGGCGCCGGGAAAACTGGGAAATAAGGAGGAACGATAGTCGTTATCATATACAAAAAGAAAAAAAAGATGACTATACGTAACAATTTGAAAATCGTGTCCCATCCCTATTATATCATTTCATAGAAGTGACAGCGCCCTCTAGCAGCCGTAGTAACAAATGATGATGACAGAAAACGTCTTTAACCTCCTCGTCACACTTGTATTTATCACACTGAATTAACATATCGGTAACTCCTCCCCCGAAAGAGATTTAAAAAAAAAAAAAAAAAAAAAAAAAGCGTAACGATTGGCTTCTTTTTTAGTGGTCATTAACTCGGCGAGGTCAGCTCCTTTTTTTTTTTTATTTGCCCTTTGGAAGTTCAGCAGAAGAAAGGCAGCATTGATTGGCAGTTTACTCATCAAAAAAAAAAGAAAAAAGAAAGAAGCAACATGCATCCGGGGAATGCGGCCGCAGATCATTGTGGAGCTAATCTGCAGGAGTGGACGCGACCCGGACGCACCGAGGTCAGCTGCCGTGCAGCCGCGAACCGCCTCGAACAAACACACCAGAGTCCTGTCGCAACTTCCAGTGGAAAGACGGTGTGGGACGTGCTGGTGGGACGTGCTGGTGGGACGTGCTGGTGATACGAAGCAACACGCACAAATGAGCCTTTTTTTTTTTTTTTTTTTTTTTTTTTTAGCCGTGTGACCACCGACAGCCAATCAATGTCCGCTTAAGAGTTTAGATCGTAATTAGTTCGATTTTTTTTTTACATTTTTCTGAAGCTTAAAGACCCTAAAAAGTAAAGACAAACCTTCTTTTATCTTTTAAATCCTCTTTTGACCCTTCGGATTTATCTCGGGACCACTTGTGGGGCCCCATCCCCCACGTTGGCCACCATGGAATTAGTCAATCAATTGACTGACAAAGGGGATTCTATGCTGGTTGTTTTGATAATTGATTAATCATTGAAGTCCTTTATGAGTTAGAAATACCACGACAGGTTTTACTTGAAGCTGCTTTTTTTTTTTTTTTTTTAAGCGTATATATGATTATAAATAAAAATAGAAAATAAAAATGTAACTAATAAATGAAAGAATTAAGATTTCAGCAGTTTTTCTCTGGATCATTAACACTTTTTTTTTTCTATTTTTTCCAATATTTCCAAGAGTCTTTCTGTTTGTCTGCGTGGGCGACAAAATACAAACTACATGCGTCAGAAAATCCCCTCGTTTGATGCGGTCTGAAACCAGACAGATGTTTTAGCGAAGAAAGAACTTCTGTCGGTCGTTGAAGGACTCGTCTTTGAGAGCAACTTTTTCTGTTCAGAGAAATTCCTGAAGGTCGTCGGCAGCCGGCCTTCAGGCGGGGGCGGCGGCGGCGGCGGCGGCGGCGGCTTACTTTTAGCCTTCAGAGCGACACTCCTAAAAACTTCTGAAGGAAAAAGAAAAGAAGAGTCGTATCAGAGCTTGGGCGCCTTTAAGTTCCTGAACATTTTTTAAGTTAAAAAAACAAAACAAATCTGGACCTCGAACGCAGCGTCGTCGTTCTCAATTAAACGCTGAATTGTTCTAAATACAATAATGGTGATGCAGCTCGCTTCAGGGAGTGAATGCGGTGCGGCTCCTATTCCTGTTTTTCTTGAAGCTCTTTGTGTGAAGAGTTTGTGACGTGTGCAGATGAGGAGGGGTTGGGTGGGTAGCTCAAACAAAAGAAAAATGCCCTTTGTTACTCTAATGTTGAGGGAAATGCAGAAAAACAAGCCACAAAACCGCCCGCATTGAATCCTGAATTAGCATTTTGGCTAACAGCTCCGGCCTGTTTTATTTTTTATTTTTGTTTTTTTAAAGGTGTCAGGTCACGGTTTCATCTTTTAAATACACTTTTTACGTCGGGAGAGACGATAAAATACTTTTAGGAGTTTTATGTAAGCTCTCCACGTTTGGGATGATTTCATCTGATCTCATTTTGTGTGAAATCACAGGAAACCTTCGTGTTTCTGTTCAGTTATTGAGGGAAAGCTGCAAATCAGAGCGTAAACAGTTCTGCAGTTTTCACCATCAACTGGATATAAAAGTGTACGTAGCTTCAGGTCTTAAAATGGTTCTGATCCAGAAGTGTCTTAAGCTGCAATACCAGCGAGTGCCACTAGAGGTCGGCTCCAAAAAGCCTCCGGCTCCATAGACTCCCATTCAACTTCTCTCATCAAATCCAAAGTGAATAAAATGTGTCCATCAGTTATCTCGGTGTTGTTAGCTAAAGTCACTCCTTCTTATTAGTTTTCTGGAGGTCCATCTGAAAATAATCCCTCATTCATTAGAAAAGAAGATTCAAGAAGACCTGTTTTTGGGGGCGTGTCTGTTTGATTGACAGGTCTGTGGTGCAGTCAGGTTACAGCTATCGGTGGGCGGGACGTAGTATCGTCAGGTTTCCAATCAGATCGGTCAGATCCACCGCTGGCTCCTCCCCCAGCTCGTCCAAATATGGTCACTTCCTGCTCCAAACCGCTCCGAACTAGCAAAGATGGTGACGGACAGAATCTGAACTGGAGGATTCATAACGTTCACAAATATCATCAATATCAATATAACAGCTGAAATTTCTGATAACCGTCCCTTTAGAGTTAGTTGTTAAACATTATGACCGACATTTCTCAACAGATCTAAATGACCTAAAACATACCGAATATGTTGGATCTCATTTCAACCAGCAAACACTAGAAACCAAGTGTCCAAGAGCTCCGCTGTAACATTTATTCACATGGCTGAGCTCCACCCAATCCAGCTGATTAAGCATCTTTTATGTGAACAATAACAACCTCATACTCAACACACACACTCAACCAGTAGCTGCCAGGTAGCTCCAGAGCTTCTGGTTGGAGACCTCTGCTTTGTATTTGGGTTTTTGCATTTAAAAAAAAAAAAAAAAAAAAAAGCAGAAAATTTTACATTTTGTTTTTTTTAAGTTTATATATTGATGATAAGAATAAGAATGGCAATATTTTTGACTTAAAATATATTACAATGTATGAATTATGGAAGAATTAGTTAAAAAAAAGTGTAGTTTTTTGCAAGAAGAAGAAACATGGTTAACGGTAGCTATCGGACCAGCAGCCTCGCCGCCGTCCCGTCGACTTCAAGGTTAAAGGCTACGTGAAGCTGATTATGCCGTTCATCTTCGCTTAAGGTCATGGGTAACATACGTGTGCCCCCCCCCCCCTCCGTCTTCTGCACGCCACTGGTTTGATTTCCTATTTAGCATCGACATAGCGAATGGGAAAAAAAAAAAAAAAATCCCGTTAGTTACGGTGAACATTCAGGATTTATTTCTCTCTCCCGACTGTTTAAACACAAAACCGGTCAGAATGATTCACGCGCTCAAATCTGCGATGTTAAAGACGTATCCGATTACAACACCTAAGCTCCCCACCCCACCCCACCCTTTTGCCTTTGACACAGTGACATATGGCAGCAGTCTCTTATGGTATTAGTGTAAAAGGAGGGGTGTGGGGGGGGGGGGGGGGAGGAGGGGGGTGAGACCGCCTTTGATCAACGCAGGCGTGGTTACACTCTCATACTTCTACCTGAAACATCGACGGCGTGTCTCCGAGTTTCTCGCCGCGGCCTAAAAAAAAAAAAAAATCCCCAAAACTTTAAAAAATGTTCTATTTTTTAATTTGTTTTCCTCCCGCTTCTATTCATTCACAATATAAATCTCTCTCTGTGATGTCTTTTGAATGTGAAAAGCTCCTTATATATGTGACTTAGTGGCGGGAGCCCGGCGGTCATTAGCATTCACATAGGGGGCAGGGGGACCCTAGGGTGGTGGGTGGGTGGGGGTGGGGGGAGTGAACAAGTGTTATTAAGCAGGGTGGAGCTGCAGGGAGATAGGAGGAGGAGGAGGATGAGGTGGAGGAGGTGGTGGTGGTGGTGGTGGTTGGGTGATCGGGGCTGGTCCTCGGCAGTTTGAGGTCAGTCAGGAGCAGGTAGAGCAGCAGCAGCTAAAAGTGGGAAACGCTGGTGAAACACTGGATGGTTCTCACTGTGGTCCCCTCAGCCGGCCGCTGGAGGGGATGAAGGAAGAGAGCCCACTGGATGGTAAGAACACGTCTTCTGCAGCGCTTTTATTTTGCAAAAGAATTTCTGAGGTCGGTTACCACGGCGCCCGGAGGGCGGGGGGGGGGGGGCGGTTTTAAAACCTGAAATGCAGCTTTTTTTTTCTTGTTTTTTTACTGTAAAGGGTGAACGAGTTCAAAGTAAAATAATACAAAATAAAAGGTTTCTAGAACTGTTTTCTTTTGTAGTGTTTCATCACAAAAAACAAATCCGTATTTGTTTTCTTACCTGTTTGCACAAAACTGAACAATATGATTCTACAAAAAGAAGCTTAAAAACGGTTTTAGATGTCGTCCAAGCGCCGGAAGTTTGTACTTCGGTCTAAAATTCACCAATTTTTTTAATGGACTCTGGAACTACCGAATCAAAGATGACAGACATCGATATTTCATAGTTGTTTTATATGTTGTGAGGCACTGCAGCACAACATCTCAAAAACTTGACTTCTACTTTGAATCGGTAGTTCCAGGGTCCATTAAAAAATTGGTCGATTTTAGACCGAATTCCTCTTAAGACAAACTTCTTGTGTTTGGACGACATCTAAAATACAGTTTTTAGCTTCTTTTTGCTGAATCATTTTGTCCAGTTTTTCTGCAGCGCCTCTGACAAAAAGACATTTTGGTTTCAGTACCCAGTCTACGTTTTACTGAAGAGGCAAAGACTCATCTCTTTTACATTTGCATTTTTCATTTTTGGTTTCCGAGGCCTGATTGAAGTGAAACTGCTTCTTATTCTCTTTTACTGTCTCTAACCAGCAGTTAGTTTCTTTCTGTCTCTTTGTAGCTTGAAAGTTACTCTTGATTTTTGACATAAAACACATCAATGAGACTTTTTTCTTTTAAGACTTTATTGAGGAAAAAAGTGGACGTAAGACATGTAAACAGAGGGGGGGCGACAGCAGGGAACGTTGTGGTCGGATGGGATGGGATTTAGACTCGGTAGAAAGCTGAATTAAGTTTCCAAAATGATTTATTAGCACATTATCTGCAGCCTTGTGAAATAAATCGGCTCAATTTCCACGTTGCATTACATCCGTTGAACTCCTCTGATTACTGGAATGGTTCAAATTCTTCTCCTGGTATTAAATTAAAACCTTAAAAACGAATTTCTGTTCATCAAAATTCGATATTTAAAAGAAACGAATCCCCCTTTCGAAGGCCTTACAGTGACTCGGACATAACTCAACACCTTTACCTTTATTAAGTAGATATGATGCTATGCATATGCAAATAGGCTCCGCCCACCTCACTGCTAGTTGCTTGCAAGCGTGATGATATGGAAAACCGCACCCTGCAAAGTTGTATGGTTTGTTTTTGTTGGGGAGGGCGGGGGGGGGGGTGTGACGTATGAGACGTATGAAACCTGCATTCAAACAGCTGATATGTCTTCTAACATGGATGTTAGCATTTTACTTCGGAGGACGTCCTTTAAGAGATCCGACGAAAGTACGAACTCTGGAGGGAAAGTGTCACGCGGACGACGAGGATTTTAATGTTGGGAGGAATCAAACTTTGAGACTTGTTCTGCAGCATCGGTCCAATAACGGACCCAGAGAGACTGTGTGTGTGTGTGTGTGTGTGTGTGTGTGTGTGTGTGTGTGTGTGCGCGCGCGCATGCATGTGTGCGTGTGTGTCCCTCTGGACGATCCACTTTGCTTGTTGTGGAAACTTCCATCTTTTTTATTTAACCTGTTTCCACTGAGTGCTTCAATTAGTTAATATTGTGTGTGTTTTGGCATTTTAAAGTGTGTGTGTGTGTGTGTGTGTGTGTGTGTGTGTGTGTGTGTGCGCGCACACACTTTGGTCGCCTCCTTCAGAAGTGCCAGAGGCTTGAAAAGGAGGAGGGTGGGGAGGCTAATTTGGGTGAGGAGGAGTGTGGGGGTGGGGGGCAGTATTGTGGACTATCAGTTCCACTCAGATAACCCTCCTCCTTCCCTCCCCTCCCTCCCTCCCCTCCTCCCCGCTGGCTGTCATTGGAGCTGGCCTGACCCCGGGGGCTTGAACTCTGCCTCGGTCATGTGACCGGAGAGGCAGTAAAGTGACCAGCGGTGCTGCTGGTGGTCAGAAAGGGGCAGGCTGTCGAGGAAAGAGGCAGCAGGCGGAGAGGAGACAAGAGACAAGAGACAAGAGACAGAGACAGAGACAGAGAGACAGACAGGAAGGACAAGTCATGAGGAGACCGGGCCAGCCGGCTGCTTGAACGGGGAGAAGCATGAGATGGAAACATGGGAAGGTAAGACGACAGCCGAGGACAGCTAACAGCATTATTACATGTGAATGGAGGGAGGAGGGAGGGGGAGAGGAGGGAGGAGGGAGGAGGGAGGAGGGAGGAGTGTATGTGTATGTGTGTGTGTGTGTGTGTGTGTGTGTGTGTGTGTGTGTGTGTGTGTGTGTGTGTGTGTGTGTGTGTGTGTGCTTTCACTGGTTTGGTTGAAGCTGATTTCTGTCCTTCAGTTTGGTTTGTAGCTTCATAATCCAACCAGTTTTTCTTCAGTTGTAATTATTTGATGAAATACTAATTCTATCCAGATATATATTTGTATATATAAATAAATATATAAATATACGTGAGGCTTTTTACGTGAATGAGGGGATTAGCCTTTTAACGCTAGGTCATGATTTTGAAGAGAAATTTCTGCGTTTCGAGTGTTTTGTTTACGTTGACGACGTAGGTGTTGATCGTTGGCGTCCTCCGATCAAAAACCTCCCAACGACTTCTTTCATGTCAGTTTTGTATTTACGTTTTGAGATTTTTCTTTTTAACTTTTGCTTTTTTTTTTTGTTGTTGTTGTTTTTTTTTGTCTCTTCATTAGCAAAATTATTCAAAGTGCAACAATAAGGAAATCAAAATAAACAAAAAGAATAAGCTTTTTTTTTTGAGTCAGTTTTTCACACCACAATCCCACCCACCAAACTGCTCCCCCCCCCCACATCTCCTTCGATCCCCCTCCCCCCTCCTTCCTCTTGTATTGCAGGAATGCGATCCTTTCTCGCTCTTTAGATAATCCCCATATGGCCGAACTTTATCCCAGCTTCCCTCTTTATTGGTTCCAGAGTTTTATTTTGTATTTTTTTAAATGTTGCGTTTAAAAGCCACCGAGTGTCTCTGGGGGGGTTGTTTTTTTATTTTTATTTTTTTATTTTTTATTTATTTATTTATTTATTTTTTTTTTTTTTGGGTGTCCTTCAATTGGATGTTTTTTTTCCTTTGAAGGACTTCTTCCGTGTTGTGATGTGGAAAGGAACCATGTTTACTGTATTCACCCCCTCCCCCCCTCTCCTCCTCCTGAAGAAGAAGCTTCATGTTAACCCCCTCACCCCCCCACCCCCCCAACCCTTCAGCCTGCAGCAGCCTTGTTGGTTTTGTGCTCCAGCTGATTGCACACATGCAAAAAAAAAAAAAAAGAGAAAGAAAACAACATGCAGAATGTTTTAAGTCCCAAAAGAATTAAAAAAAAAAAAAAAAAAGCGTAAGAAGGAGAGAAAAAAGCGCCAGAGCTCGTTGGATGTGAATGCAGCGGCCCTGTGGGGGATCAATAGTAAAGCCAGTGGTGGGGGGAGGAGGAGGAGGAGGAGGAGGAGGTCAGGGGCTCCTGTGACTCTGGTAACGCTCCACTATAAATAGCCAACATGACTATGTCCTCACACCACCTCCTATCAGAACCTCCTTCCTTGTCTTGGCTGAAACGGATCGTCCGGGCGGTCCGACCGAACCAGCAGGTCCGGCATGTTCTGCATCTTTGTCTTTCAAGGGTGTGTTATTTCAACTGGCCCTTTCTGCACCCCCCCCCCTTCTTCCCCCCTCCCCCAGCAGCAGCAGCACAAACACACTCACACAAACACACACACTCAAACACACACAGGCCTGTCTTATCTGATGCATTTGTTAAAGAGCCGGCATTTCTTTTGTTTTCATGCTTTTTTTTTTTTTTTCTCCACAAAGAAAAACGTTTCATTTTGCACCTTTTTCCAGAATATTTTGTGAATGTCACATTATCAGTTAAGAGTTTTTTTTTTTTTTATATCCTGCTGGTTTCCTCTGTTGTTTCGAGAAACCTCCCCGTAACCTCCCTCCCTTCCTTCTCCTCCCCTTTATCACAGAGGGAGACTCAACATTCATTAACAGCTCTTTTATACTAGCTTGTATCACAAAGCACGGGCCGTAAAAACTCCCCACGCAGGAAAAAAAAAAAAAAAAGAGTTAAAGGAGTTTCTGACGTTCAACGTGCTTCATTTCTGCAGTCAGGCAAATTTTAAAGGCAGGAAATGAGAAGAAATCGCAGAGTTTAACACCAAAGTTCACTTTTAGTTTTGCGATTTATAGTAAATAACCAAAATCAGCAGCTGTAACATTTAAGAGTCCAGACCAACTAATTTCAGTGTTTCATGGAGATATTTGATTTAGAATTTACATCCAGTTAAAAAAACAAAGACGGACTTCCTCACATTATTCTCACAAAGTGGCTCCAGTAGCATGTAGCATGTAGCGTGTATCTTTATTTTGTTGTGCGCGCTATTATTATTATTATTACTCAAAGCTAATGGGGGGGGCTGTAAGAGCCGGGGTTTGGATTGTTTATCAGGAATGGAGATGTCAACAGGTCGCCTTTGTCTGTTGACACCCCCAACCACTAACCCCTCCCCCACTCCCCTCTCTCTCTCCCTCCCTCCCCCCCCCCCACTGATCTTGCAACTGCATGCATGTTAAACTTTTTCAAAGATTACCATCACAGTGAGGCCTGCAGGGAATGCTGGAGGCTTCCTCAAGATGCCTTTAACCTCTGCTGATGGAGGTCCATGTAACATACCAGTCATAGTATCGGGCTGTGTGTGTGTGTGTGTGTGTGTGTGTGTGTGTGTGTGTGTGTGTGTGTGTGTGTGTGTGTGTGTGGGAGGGGGAGGGGGTGCTGGAGTCCTTTTACCCCCAGGTGGGGATAAGTTTCAGAGGAGGAGAAAAAGATATGAGGAGGAGTTGAAGAAAAGGAGGAGGAGGGTGGAGCGGAAAAGTACAGCAGATTCCTGCAACCCCCACTCCCCGCCCCCACTCCCCCCCCCCACCCTCCTCCACCATCTCAGCTGGGCATGATTGTGATGGAAAGCCTGAGACACACAAAAAAAAAAACCTAAGGAGAAGAAACCCTGTCTTCTGTGGGCCACTCAAAAGGGGGCGGGGGGGGGGGGGCTGCTTT
This sequence comes from Embiotoca jacksoni, assembly GCF_022577435.1. NCBI lineage: Eukaryota > Metazoa > Chordata > Actinopteri > Embiotocidae > Embiotoca > Embiotoca jacksoni. The sequence continues at coordinate 2,647,843 of NW_027185389.1, forward strand.
ACACCATACACCGACCTTTTGTGTGATCGGGGGGGCGGGGGGGGGGGGTGTTTTGTTTGCAGCGGATTTTCTTTAAAAACAAAAAAACATTTTGGTGGGAATTACAATTTTTTTAAAGTGCTACCTGATAAAAGAATAAATGTTTAATCACTTACTGTGATAATAATCATGCTGCAACATCACAGAAATATTTTAATTATGATCTTTTTAATTTTTTTTATTGAAAAGTAAAAACTAGACTGGAATATAGAAACAACGACGACATCAGCTGTCAAAATATGAGCTTTCGATGCTGTTTAATTCATGTTCATTCAACACAGACCGACTGGATGCACAAAAACAAAGTGAAGTCTCTAATTTAAATATACAGTAATATGTAATCATTTCCTTTGATAATAAGCATTTAATTAGAAACTTTTATTGTGAAGGACACATTTTCCGCCAAAAACGCTGCTACTTCTGTTTATTTTCCAGTTCGGTTTCTTTATTTTGGTGATGAGAGAAGAAGTGTGCTGTTTGTAAATGAGGAGTTCTTCTTGTTCAGAGATTTATTTTTTTTAATTTTTTTAACAATACTTTACTTTGACTCTTTCAGCACAGCTTCTGCTGCCGAATTTTTTTGCGTCAAAATTTTGGGAATTAATTAATTTTTTTTTTTAAATTCTTCGTTTCACGCAAATATTACGGCGTTCGGAGGGATTTAAAAAAAAAAAAAAAAAAAATTGAATAACAGGTTTCCTTCATGACAAGTGATGAAGATGTCACTCGGTCGCCGGGGGTTACAGTGAATATCTTTTAGGGACCTACTTGTGAGCTGGGAAGGAAACAAGAGGCGCTTCACTTGTATCTCCTGGTTTGTGTTAGAAGTTTGGAATGAAACCCGGGATGACCTCTGGGAAACAATGCAGCCTTTAATGAGCCTTTAGGAGAGGGGGGGGGGGGGGGTTGACGGTGTGTGTGTGTGTGTGTCACCCCTACACACACACACACACACACACACACACACAGAGCATCGGGGGTTCCTGAGAGAGAGGGTGGAGTTCAAGATGAAGCAGAGCTTCTTTTTTATGACTCTTCATCGTCACCTCGGGGGGGAATTTATCGTCACGTCTCCTTTTTACGACCTTGTGATTCGCAGCTCGAATATTTCTGAATGCAGCTCAAACGGCTCGTCGTGTCAATGAGAAATATTTGTGTAAGAATTCCACCTGAAACGTGGGAACGTTCTTCCGGATTCACCCGTTCGTCTCTAAATGTTTAAATTCAAGCTTTTGTTGCGCTCTTCTGTGTATTTTAAGGGAGTTTTATAGTTTGGGAGATTTTAAAATGGTAAAATCCTACATTTCCCACGATGCATCTGCCTCCATCCACTTGTAACAGCTTGTAAACACACTTTTTCTGTTTTTCTGCAGAGACCCTGAAGGCATCGTGTAGCTTCCACGGGCTGAGTGTGAATGACCAGTAAACTCATCTTCATGTGTATCAATCAATCAAACTTTATTCATAAAGAGCTTTTCATACAGTTTCGGTGCAGTTCAAAGTGCTGAACAGATGATTGATGGGCCAATAATAAGACGGACAGTTAAATTAAATTTAAAAAATTTCAAACAACAATTTGAGATCGATGAAAGATGCATGATGAAAATGTAGCCGATAGGTTAAAAGCTAAAATAACAGTAAGAGAAGCAAAATAAAGTGAAATAATAACTAAAAAAAATAGATAAAAGAATAAAAAATGAAGACAGTGAAATGCATTAAAGAGATAAAAGCTGTAATATTAAAAAGTAAATGAGTTAAATAGGAGCTGGGATAAAAGGTTAGAATAAGAATATGTTAAAGGAAATAAAAGAATGATGGAATAAGGTATGAAAATGTGAATAGAATAAATAAAGGAATAATAATAAAAGAAGTAAATTTAAAAAGTAAATCAAAAGAAAATGTCTCTTTTTAAATCCTCCCTGACTGCATCTGTCGGTTAGAATAATATCTACTAACATGAATTACACTCACCTGTGCAAAACAATACTTTAATAGTTTGATATCGTAAGATAACAGCTGATTATCCTGTCGAAGCACCGTGTTGAAATACCTCTTTTATTTTGTCTTTAGCACCAAAGTTGCTTCATTTTAAACTACAAATACCTTGAATGCTTTTTCTACTTCCACATGAGGAAATGGCCCCTTTTATTTTGTAGATTTTCCAGTCTAACCAGAACATTAGGACTCTTAGGCGTCACTGGGAGAACCACAAGTAAAAAAAAAAAAAAAACACATCCTGTTCTATTATATTGGTGTTCGAGGCCGAGGCTGATTATGTCCAGAGTATTTTGGTCCGCCGTGCTTTTATTTTGAAAGGCTGATATTTGTTCCTTCATATCAGAGTGGGACAAGCGGTGGGAGGAGCCTCCGCCACATGTTAGAAATGCCACCTGGTTGCTGGGAGTCGGGGAAACTTCATGAATATTTAACTGTCAGGATGAGGAGGAAGAGGGGGAGGAGTCAGAGGACGTGACACGCTGAGATCAAGTGTGCTGGAGGTGTGAATCGGCCCCGTTTTATATGGCGGCCATGCACTTGAAAGACGGGTGATAGATTTGGCAAATCAGGCTGATAGCTTTTTGTGTTTGTTTTTTTTTAAAAATTTTTTTTTTTTTGAAGGAAGTATACAGTTTTAAACGTTGTTGTCCGAAACGGGACGACAGATGTCAATCATTTGATCTGCCGCGTGTTTTAATGAGGCGATCGGTATTCAGTGTCGTTTTTAAAACTTTCAGCTGGAAGTGGAAAAGTTTGTTGGGTCTTTGATTCTTTCATGGAGGTGTCGCTCTGCTTTATTCTAAAGCTCATCAGCTCCTAAAGCTCTTTATGTATTCAGAGCCGAAACTGAACTGTCCCTCAACTCGCATCCCAGAATATTTCTGTCGCACTCGCTGCAGAAGGAAAATTAATTCAGAGGACTTTCCCCACTTTTATTTCAGTGGGGCGTTAAATTCATGAACCTCAGCAGGTCCTTTAAATCTGACGCTTATTTTCTACACTAATTGGTTAATTAAGAGATTTTTTTTTTTTCCCCCTGAAAACGTTTTCCAAATTTTATCCAAACATGTGAGTTTTAACTCACCCTTAAGAGTCTGGTTGGTTTCTGGGCCAACAAATATTCACTGAAATGATAGTGAGGTTGTCATTTTGGCCCCGACAACAAATTACAACAAAAACAATAATATCAGGTGTCTTCGAGGGAGTTTTTTTAATCTAGCGGTGTAATGATGCTTAAAAAAACCACGTTCCTACAAATCATGTCTAATGATCTAAAATAGTTTCTAAAGTTTTATAGTGCAGGTGGACGACATCCTTTAAAGGGTTAAAAAGAGCTGAAAAATGAATATATTTACTATCATATAGTGAATGTTGTCAACTCGTTTCAACTTTCAAGGTGAAAAACTTTTAAAAAAATCAAACCATTCAAAGATGATTAAATATCTAACCCGACTTAAATTCATCTTTAAAGACAAATATAAACATCACATGTAACTTCATGTCCCTTTACAAAGTTCATTCTTTTAATTAATGAGCCTTCATTCAGATGTTTTTTTGTGACTTTTTTTCTTTGGCGTTCATCTTAACTTTCATCTTTTGGAAACGTTGTCGATGGCTCGACGATAACTTTGTTACGTCGCTGTGAGAACGGCGATAATCAGCTGTTTAAGAAACTAACGGGATTTATTAATAGAAAAATTAAAAAAAAAATATCTCTCTCTCGGAGTCGACTTAACCTCAGCGCCATCAGTATAGAGTTAATCATCAGAATAGTTAAATTGTAATCCCGGACGGGCCCCCGGCGTGACACCCCCTTTGTCTCTGTACAGTATTTCTGCCCCTGCAGGTCCTCAAATTTAAACCTCACACCATTTAAATGGTAATCTGTCTCCAGGCTTTAGAAGTCCTCCATTCACCATTCATTATCTGGGAGAGGCTTTATGCCATATGCCCTCACAAACCCCTCCACCCACCCTCCACCCTCCACCTCCTTCTAATTACACGAACCCTGAACCCCCCCCCCCCCCCCCCACCTCCTTTCCTCCTGTCTCTGGGAGGCTTAACTCAGCTCAGTCACATGCCTCTGATGAGCTGCCCCTTTAAATCACACACACACACACACACACACACACACACACACACACACACACACACACACACACACGAGCCCTTAATCCTGCTCATTTGAATATTAATGATTATGTTACTCCGGCCTGTTTATTGGCACAATATTGTGCCGTCTAATCAGCGAGGGTTGGCGGGGTCGAGCGTTTACAGCAGCCGCCGGGTCGGGTTTCCTCGAGCCGCTTCCCACGAGGGTAAACAAGCGTGTGTGTGTGTGTGTGTGTGTGTGTGTGTGTGTGTGTGTGTGTTTCTCCTCTGCTGCTTCATCCAAACACACAAAAATGGGTTCAAGAGTCACAAATGAGCCGCGTTCACATCCGTTTGATCGGATCGCAAGTGGGCGGCCTCGTTATTTTGGAGAACGGGGAAACACATCCCGGGGCCACATTTAAAGGTCCCACATTAAAGGTCCACCTACTCGGCTGACATCCTTTAAATAAGCAATTCAAATACACCGAGTGCAGCTCGTGTTTTAGCGTCACGTTACCAGCAGGTTTTCGTACTTTGTGCACCTTAAGATCTCAAGCTGCTTCATATTTTATTTATTTTCAGAGATTCAGCGTCTGTTGCGGTGTGACGTCATGCTCGTTTCACTTCTTCTGGGTTTACTCTTTTTTGTTGTTGTTGTTGCTGTTGCTGTTGTTGTTGTTGTTGATGACCTCATCTGTAATTTCTTACACTCATCCGACCCACAGCTGTGGAAGAGGCCCCGCCCCCCTTCGCACTGTTCATTAAGGCACCGCAGCGCAGGGCCCGACCTTCTCTCAAACCCGCTGCAATAATTCAATAATGTGAGCCTGAACCGGTCGAGTCTGACGGTTCACGTTGTAAATGACCGTTTCTGGATGTGAGTTTATTTACTCACTCGGTGTAAACAGGCTCATTTCTTTAACATTAGTTGGATTGTTGTAAGACATACTGAAGGTGGACAACCTGATGGCCATCCATCCACTTTTCTTTTCTTTTTTTTTCTTTTCTTTAACGTATTCCCACCAGAAAAATCCAGATTTGGGAATGGAATATTCATAATTAACGTGTTTATTTGTGTATAATCACCGGAAACTTAAGAATCATTTGTGTTTTTTTCAGAACCTTAAAATAATTCCTTCATATCTGCACAGTGAGTGAAGTCTGCCGTGTTTCTACTGGAGCCCAGAAGGGACAAAACCACAAACAGACTGTAGAAGAGGGACTTCTCTTGTGTTTAGAAGCGACCCGCAAATAATGATATATTTTAAAGTAAAATGCACCAAAATTTCAATTTAAATATGATATAATCACACAAAAAAAACCATCAAGACAACAGCTTTGACTTTGTCTTTCTGACTTAAGGAAGTGGAACTTTTTGACACGTTACATAATAATAATATTATAATAATAATAATGATAATTATTAAAACGAACGTACAGTAATCTTAGTTTAATGGAATAAAAGTTAACTTGCAGTAAAATGTCACAGAATTAAAAAGGGCAGCGTGACGTCAATCCTCAACATCAGAGGATGTTTATGAATGTTTGCAGGTTGTTTGTTTGTTTGTGTGAATGTGACCTGTGAACTGTTTGTATCAGTCGGTGAGTCTCCAACCGAGTCGGTCTCAGGAAGCCTGTTAGTCTGTCTCCATTATCGGCTTTCAACCACATCATCCCAGAGGAGGGTAAAGGTCTCTCTCTCTCTCTCTCTCTCTCTCTCTCTCTCTCTCTCTCCCCCCCTCTTCATCCATCTTCCTCTTCAACCTTCTTCATCGGCTGCCCACTCGACAGCAGAAGCTTCAGGAGCTCAAACGTGCCCAAAGAGGGTTTCATGACACTTGTTGCTATGGCAACAAAAATAATGACAATTATTTAATTTATATTTATCTGTGCAGAGATTCGTTAGCTCACCTGAAGAAGAACAGAGAGGGCTGACTGTGATGTCATCACAGGAAGTGATTTTAAGGGAAGCCAAAATCAGATGTCAATCAAAGCAACAGGTGATTCACAACTCCTCAAGAAAAAAAAAACAAACAACCCTGAAAACAAAAGAGACTCAAAGAATAAAACTTCAACCGAGTTACTTTTCTTTCTTTTATTTGTCTCGTTTAAATCAGTTTTTGTTGCCTAAAGACTTCAAACGATCCAATGAGTCGAAATACGTGTGCGAGAAGTCACATAAAAAAATTAAAAAAAAAACCTCACTCGAGTCGGATAGTTGACGCAGCAGATCCAGAAAAATATCATCTTTTAAAATCCACTTGTCAAAACCTGCTGCCTACATTTCCCATGATGCAACTGGGAATTGGCTGACATAGTGAAGTTAATTCCCTCCGCCGAACCGACGACTCATGAAGCCGCAATCGACACCGTTTTTAATGTACTTTGTTCAGGACATCCTGTTCCTGCACCACTTCCTTAAATACCCCCCCCCCCCCCCCCATCACATGTGTTCCCCATTTACCGCCCTGCCTCGTTCCTGTCCACGACGACTTCTCACAGTTTTGACAGATCAGCAAAAAAAAAGAAAAAGCTCCTTTAGGAAATGAAGGTGACGGATAATGAGTGGGAACATCCAACGGGGGGAGGGGGGTGAGGGGGGGGGGTCTTTAAGGTGCGACCTGGGATGCCGGAGATTTTTGGTGTAGTGCAACACTTTAGGTTGCTCTCTCTCTCCACGCGACACCGAGGAGAGAAACGAGAGACCGTAAACGAAGCGTTCGCGTCGTCGGAGCCGCTGAATAAAACATCCCCGCGGAAAGAAAAAAAAAGACGTCCGGCCGCCTCTGGTTCCACCTCCACTTTCACAAAGTGAGAGTTAGAGCTTAAAAGAGTGCTTCCGGATTATCCGGCGCCCGACGAGCTCTTAAGCCCCGACCGCCCCCGTGATCTCAATTAAAATCGAGCGCCTTCAGCGAGCTTCCTGCACACACTTTTTTTTTTTTTTTTTTTTCTGGATGAATCAGTGAAAGTGGGTGGAAATGCTTCTTAAATCCTCATCTGTTTCTTTTCTCTCCCCCCCCCCCCCCCCCGACCTTGCAGATGATCCAGCTGACCAGCGTACTTGCCTCATCTGCGGGGATCGCGCCACGGGCCTGCACTATGGCATCATCTCCTGCGAGGGCTGCAAGGGCTTCTTCAAGCGCAGCATCTGCAACAAGCGCGTGTACCGCTGCAGCCGTGACAAGAACTGCGAGATGTCGCGCAAGCAGCGCAACCGTTGCCAGTACTGCCGCCTGCTCAAGTGTCTGCAGATGGGGATGAACCGCAAAGGTAACACCAAAGGCACTATAAAAAAAAAAAGTGCTTTTAAAACAGCCGAACATCGTGAAGTCTACCTGCAGACGATTTCGTACCTTTATAAAAAAAAAAGAAAGAAGAAAGGTGGACATGGGCGGGGCTTATACCAGCAGATGCAGCTGTATGAAAGGAACACATCCATATAAAGCATTCAGGAGTTATTCAACAAGAACAGGTTGACCTTTATTATAGCGCCCCCTAATGGCCGACACGTGGAAAATCTTTATAGAAAAGAACTTTGAGGGCTCCTTAAAAAAAAATTAAAAATTCAAGACGAAACAACAAACTAAAAAGTTACTTTCAGTTCTGAAATATTCAAACTTGACGTGCAGAGAAGGATTTACCTGACAGGAAGTCACTTTAACCGGGCTTCCAGATGTCCGCCCCCCTCTTCCATATGTCCCTCCCCCCCCTTCCAGATGTCCCACCCCCCCCACACACACAGACGAGTGAGACCACTGAAGAGGTTAATAAAAACAGCTGCCTCGGTTTTCCAGGCTTCAACCTGATCTCAGCGTCCTACACAAGGCTGAAACACATCAGTTCTACCCATAAACCTTTGCACATACTCACTTCTGGAATGCGCGCGCACACACGCACACACGCACACGCGCACACGCGCACACACGCACACGCGCACACACACACACACACACAGCAGACCGGAGCTGCAGCATGTCCTCAAAACACTTTTGTTTTCTATGTGCACACGCTGCCCCCTAGTGGGAGGAAGCAGGAAGTGACCGCTCCTTCAGTTCATTAAAAAAAAAAAAAAAGATTTATTCTCCAAATCCTTCAAATTGAAGCAAGCTTGTCTTGATGCATGAAATACATTTTACTTTAATCAACCATCTTCAGGGGAGGAAAAAGAAAAACATGTCCGCTTGCCAAGAATTTCAGCCACTAGGTAGAGCTGTGATACTGATCATGTTAAAAGCACCAGATGTTGATTTCTTTTCTGTTTTTCTTTCTCTTTTCTTTTCTTTCAGCAATCAGGGAGGACGGCATGCCGGGAGGGAGGAACAAAAGCATCGGGCCCGTGCAGGTAAGTTACCTGACCTCGCTGTCATTCACGTTAAATAACACCGAGCCGCCAGCGCGAATAACCGCTCACCCACACGAGAGTTGAGCTCTGACCTTTCGTTACATCATCGGTATAATCGTTGATTATTTCCACTATTCAGCGCCGGCTTCATTATTGAACACGCGCACACAAACGGTCGGGGAAAAGAAAAAGAAAAAACCCCGTGACACGAGGATAAGTACCGCCGAGGCTCCACTCAACGAGTCCAAAACACAGAAAACATCCGCCTCCGTTTAAAAGGCGTCTTTTAAAAAGGAGGGACCTCTCTTGTTGTTAATATGAGATGATGAGATGAATTGCCTGTTTCAGTGCTGAATTGATGGAGAGAAAAAAAAATTGACCTGAAGCCGCAGATCCGTTTTTCACCGGCACGCTTAAAGCCTTTAAAATAAAATAAAAGGCTTTCGTGTGTGTTTTTCTCTCCCTGCACTGACCTGCCTATTATTATTATTATGTTTTATACTCGTCCACACACACACACACACACACACACACACACACTCTTTCCTTTTCTTTCTTGTCCCCGCTTTACCTTCCCCGTCTCATTGTGCGGTTGCGTCCTTGCTCCTCAACATTTATTTTTTTTTTTAAATTCTTGAATTTTTGTATTTCTTTGTGAAAAGCAGCACAGTTGCTCGTCAACGCTTCATCAAAGCAAAGGAGACGCATGTTGCATGAAGATGCAGGAAAAAAAAAAGCAACCGCTTTTTGTGTGCGTTATCTTTTGTGATTTATTATTTTATTTTTTTTTAGATCACAGAGGAGGAGATCGAGCGGATCATGTCGGGACAGGAGTTCAAGGAGGACGCCCCGGAGCACACCTGGGGGAACAACGGCGACAGCGACCACAGCTCGCCCAGCAACGGAGCGTCGGAGGGCAACCAGCCGTCGCCCGCCTCCACGCTGTCATCCAAGTGAGTCGCTGAGATAATGAGCCGGCCCTGACAGTCTTAACCCCCCCCCCCCCCCCACCCCCCCCCCCCCACGCCCTTCCAGACTTTAGTTTCAGGCATTCATCGGCCCGAAAAAGAGAATGCCTTGAATATATTGCAGCTCCTCGGTCCTCGCCGATGATAGCGTGCGCACGCACACACACACACACACACACACACGCACGCACGCACACACACACACACACACACGCACACACACACACACAAAAGAAGAAAACTCGCTATCTGCTGTTCTCGCTGCGGAGAGAAGAAGCGCATTCATTGTTTATCTGCACTCATCAAGGACGAATATTGTCTATGATGGCGTTTTATTTCAGTCTCGTTGGGTCGTGAACGTCGTGTTTTTTTTTTATCTCTCATATTTCAGTGGAATACTTTGCGTTTGTTTTTTAATTTTTTTTTTTTTTTTATCAAGATTAAATCTGCAGAAAAATGAACAGCGATCGGAGAGAACACGCAGGTAGAAAGAAATGCGACGTTTTGTCCGCTGGTTTCCACGGAAGAAAAAAAAAATGCAAGGATTGCTGAAGGAAAAATAAGAACGAGAAGCGTTTTAAAGGTTAAAGAAGTCCTGTGCAGAGGTTTAGTTTTGAGCAACAAACCTCCTTATATGATTGCATCACGTGACCTTTGACCTCTGCGTGCGCCCCCACCCCCCACCCCACCCACCCCCCGATCCTCCTCCAGCCGCTCCGTGGAGGTGAACTACACGGTGGCCCTCAGGGATCAGTACATCAACACTTCCATGTCCACACACTACCAGCTGCTCCCTCACCTGTTCAGTTGCACCGCCCAGTCGGGCCTGCTGACCCCGCAGACCTGCACCCTCTACTCGCAGTCCCACCCGCTGGTGCAGCAGCTGGTGGCCGCTGAGGACCTCACCGCCCTCAAAACCCCCATGCTCGTCGAGGATGGGTGAGTCGATGATGAAAGAGAAAGGAGAGCATGCTTTGTCAATTTCAATTTGACTTCATGTGAAGTCATTAAGCAGAAATGTGGCTAATTTTGGAAAAATATTCTTATTTTAATTATTAATTTCAACTATTGATGATCATTTTCACTGTTATTTGTATGTTTACCGGGTAGTTTTGATCTGTAAAAGTCGTATTTTAAAACCTACAATAATCCATCCGTCATATTTGTGCTATTAATCTGGTTATCAAATATATGAAGTGGTGTAAAAAGCTTATTTGCCTCTAAATTGTGTGAAGGAGCTGAAGTTTTAGTCATATTTCAAATAAATCTGCTGTGTTTATTTCATTTTACAAAAATACATTAAATCTCAGCTAAATTTACAAAGTACTTTATTAAATATTTGACCTTTTGTCTGCTGCTGCTCGGTCTGTGTTGGTTTGGAGACTTTTGACAAATTGATCTGAAGGATGAACAGACAAGCAGACTGGAACATTTTCCTCGTATATGTAGAAAAATGCAGAGAATCAAACATTGGATCTGAGCCAGTTGAGTTTCCAACAAAGATAAATCATGTTTCTCTGAAATGAACCAGATTTAAAGTCGCTGCCTCCAATTAGAAAAATATTAAAATGAGAATTGTGGGTGCTGCTGTTTCTTTATTTTTTTACCAGCTTTTAGTGGGAGAGTCAGAAACTCTGCAGCAGCTTGTCAGCATTAAATTTGTACTCAACAAGCCACAAATATCTATAAATATATATCTACCAGATGTGTCTCCTCCTGACCAGCTGTCAGTGTATGTGCATATATATATATGTGTGTGTGTGTGTGTGTGTGTGTGTGTGTTGTGTTGTGTGTGTGTGTGTGTGTGTGTATGTGTATATATGTGTTGTGTGTGTGTGTGTGTGTGTATGTGTATATATATATGTGTGTGTGTGTGTGTGTGTGTGTTGTGTTGTGTGTGTGTGTGTGTGTGTGTGTGTGTTGTGTGTGTGTGTGTGTGTTGTGTGTGTGTGTGTTGTGTGTGTGTGTGTGTGTGTGTTGTGTGTGTGTGTGTGTGTTGTGTGTGTGTGTGTTGTGTGTGTTGTGTGTGTGTGTGTGTGTGTTGTGTGTGTGTGTGTGTGTTGTGTGTGTGTGTGTTGTGCTGTGTTGTGTGTGTGTGTGTGTGTGTGTGTTGTGCTGTGTTGTGTGTGTGTGTGTGTGTGTTGTGCTGTGTTGTGTGTGTGTGTGTTGTGTGTGTGTGTGTGTGTGTGTGTGTGTGTGTGTGTGTGTGTGTGTGTGTGTGTTGTGCTGTGTTGTGTGTGTGTGTGTTGTGTGTGTGTTGTGTGTGTGTGTGTGTGTGTGTGTGTGTGTGTGTGTGTGTGTGTGTGTGTTGTGCTGTGTTGTGTGTGTGTTGCAGGTACAAGGTGACCCAGGTGGAGCTCTTTGCCCTTCTCTGTCGCCTGGCCGACGAGCTGCTGTTCCGCCAGATCTCCTGGATCAAGAAGCTGCCGTTCTTCTGCGAGCTCTCCATCGAGGACTACACCTGCCTGCTCAGCTCCACCTGGCAGGAGCTCATCCTGCTGTCCTGCCTCACCATCTACAGCGCCCAGATCTTCGGAGACCTCGCCGACGTCACCTCCAAGTACACGCCGTGCGACGAAGAGCTGCAGAGGTGAACGGGAACGGAAACGAGATCGTTCAGAACCTCCGTCCGTCGGTGGTTTCAACCGAAGTCTATTTTAACTTGGTTCCTCGTTATTGAGATTGTGAAAAGAACTTTAGCAAAGAAATGTTTAAAATCATATGCTGACATTATCTTTTAAAATAACATTAGTTCGGTAAAAAAAAAAGCATCTTTCACCAGTTTATACCAGCTAACAAACCAGCTAACTACCAGCTAATTCTGCTAATAAACAACCAGACAGAAGTTTTCAACCAGCTAACAAAGAGCAACTTTCACGAGCATCGTCTGCCTCACTCTGCAGGACAATAAGTCAGCCGGGCTGCAACGTCACGTCAGCCATCAACGTTTACGTCAGAGAGAAATGACCCTCATTCATTAGCGACGATAACAATCTCGCCCACTAAAACTGCCTCCCGCGTCTCTTTTTTACGGCGCTATCTCACATTAGCCCGCACGAGATATTAAATGTTAGATTTACCACCGAGTCCATATTTCACAGAGAAAGGAAAGACGAGAGGTTTCCTCTGCGGGTTCGGCGCTCGGCAGGGACGAGTGTTGTGGTTGGGCGCCGGCCAGCGGAGCGGCCCTCCTTCAGGACGCATCTGTGGCTAGCACCGTCTGGCCCACGTAAAACATACCGTAATTCAGAGCGCGAACGGTCTGACCCCGCGACACACATCCTCCTAATATACGGCGCCGCTTCGCTCAATTTGCCCGTAGTTGAAGAGGTGGAGTGTTTGATTTACGCTGCAAGTTTTAGATTAGAAGCGTGAGAGCCGGAAGAATTGAGGTTTTTGACGAGTGCAATTAAAGTTTATGGATAAAAAGAAAGCTGTGGGATCAGGAGGATGTGTGGTGTTTTTTTTGAAGAGCTTTCGGTAGATCTGACACATCCCTCCTCCTCTCGTTTCTGCCTTGTTCATTGAAGCGTGGAAGCTTAAGATAATGGTGCTGAAGGGGATTTTGCTTCTTTTTTTATGACGTGCTGCTCCATTTCACAGCGGATTATAAAGTGGACAACGAAACCTGCTCAACTCTTCTTTTTTTTGTTTTGTTACTTTACTTTCTAAGAATTCCTCTGCGTGTGCGTGTTTCCCTCAGCTTCAGTGAGGACGGGATGGAGGTGATGGAGAGGTTGATCTATATGTTTCACAAGTTCCACCAGTTGAAGGTCAGCAGCGAGGAGTACGCCTGCATGAAAGCCATCAACTTCCTCAACCAAGGTAACCACGATAAACTCTCCGGCATTTAAAAAAAAAAATCCCAGCATGTCTTCCCCCACCCTTACTTTCCCGGCTGCCCCCCCACCTCTTTTTTTTTTCTTTCCCTGCTTCCCCACAAGATATCAGAGGACTGTCCAACATCTCCCAGCTCGAGCAGCTGAACAAGCGCTACTGGTACGTGTGCCAGGACTTCACCGAGTACAAGTACCCGCACCACCCGAAACGCTTCCCCGAGATCATGATGTGTCTGCCAGAGATCCGCTGCATTGCAGGTAAGGCCTCCTAGAGGTTGATCATGTCTGACACAGCTGCCTTCAGCCTGCTGGTAAGTGTAGAAAAAGTATTTTGTGTTTCAGATGGTAGTCAAAATGCTAATCTTTAGATTTTTTTACAGAGCTTTTTGTTCACTTTTACTCAGGCATAAAAAAAAGGGGCAGCTATTAGGCCCCACCAGGTAGTAAAATTTTCAACTGTGGTTTTGTGTTCACAATCTTACAACCTTTATTTACCCCCTTGTCGCTGTCTGAATACAAAAGAGTGACAAACAAAGTTGTCATCACCCATAAACCATCACAGGGACGAGATGGAGTCATTATTATTTGTTCACTGTTGGTTTTAGCAGATAACATTTAAAACAGCCAGGAAACTAACGGCCACAAAGTAACAATGACAAAGTAACATCCACAAAGTAACGCCGACAAAGTAACACCGACAAAGTAACGGCCACAAAGTAACAACGACAATCTAACGACAAAGTAACACCGACAAAGTAACGGCCACAAAGTAACGCCGACAAAGTAACACCGACAAAGTAACGGCCACAAAGTAACGCCGACAAAGTAACACCGACAAAGTAACGGCCACAAAGTAACACCGACAAAGTAACACCGACAAAGTAACGGCCACAAAGTAACGCCGACAAAGTAACACCGACAAAGTAACGGCCACAAAGTAACGCCGACAAAGTAACACCGACAAAGTAACACCGACAAAGTAACGCCGACAAAGTAACGGCCACAAAGTAACGCCGACAAAGTAACGGCCACAAAGTAACGCCGACAAAGTAACGCCGACAAAGTAACGGCCACAAAGTAACACCGACAAAGTAACGGCCACAAAGTAACACCGACAAAGTAACGGCCACAAAGTAACACCGACAAAGTAACGGCCACAAAGTAACGCCGACAAAGTAACACCGACAAAGTAACGGCCACAAAGTAACGCCGACAAAGTAACGGCCACAAAGTAACAACGACAATGTAACGACAAAGTAACACCGACAAAGTAACGGCCACAAAGTAACACCGACAAAGTAACGCCGACAAAGTAACGGCCACAAAGTAACGCCGACAAAGTAACGCCGACAAAGTAACGGCCACAAAGTAACACCGACAAAGTAACGGCCACAAAGTAACGCCGACAAAGTAACACCGACAAAGTAACGGCCACAAAGTAACACCGACAAAGTAACGGCCACAAAGTAACGCCGACAAAGTAACGGCCACAAAGTAACAACGACAATGTAACGACAAAGTAACACCGACAAAGTAACGGCCACAAAGTAACGCCGACAAAGTAACACCGACAAAGTAACGGCCATTAAGTAACACCGACAAAGTAACGGCCACAAAGTAACACCGACAAAGTAACGGCCATTAAGTAACACCGACAAAGTTTCCCACTTACTCCCAGTTGCTTATGAACGCAACCGTAAACTCTCTTCTTCTGCGTGTTTTTTTCCCCGTTGTCTTCGTAGGGAAGCTGGTGAACGTCCCTCTGGAGCAGCTCCCCCTTATGTTCAAAGCAGTCTTGCACTCCTGCAAATCCAGCCTGACCAGCCCCAGGAACGAAACTGGTCACCCTGCGTGACCGCCTCGTCCGGAAACTAAACCCCGCCCCCCTTCCCCCACCCCTCCCACCACGGCCGCCCGAGTCGAGGGACTGGTCCCCCCCCCTCTCGTGAATGTGACAAGCAGCTAGTTTGTTTTTGTTTTCTTGATATATTTATTACACGACAGAGCTGAATGTATGCTGATTTACACTGTGCACATGCTTCTGTACAAAACAAATGCTCGTAGATGCATTGGTCTTTGGAGTTTACAAGTGTGTATCCAGTTTGCTCGATGTGTCGGTGTTGCCATTGTTAGAGCTAGACTTTTAAGAGTTTATTTTATTCGGACGGGGGCGGCTGGACACACGTGACGAGCGTTTCGAGACTACCTCAGGAAGACGTTGTTGCTATTTTTTCAGGTACCTTTTTTTTCTCGCTGTGAAAATGAAGAGTTTGCCCGGTCTAAAACCGAAATCACCTGCGGATACTTTTTAAAAAAACATTTTTTAAGGCACCTCAATCAAGAGACTGAATGTTCAACGGAGCTGCGTAAAATCCGAGTTGTTTTCGTCACACCGAAAAAAAAAAAAAAAAAATGAATTGGCAAAAAAATGGGAGCCACTTTAATCTGCGTGGACTCAGATGTCCTGCTTCTGGGAGGCGGTCTTGTCAATTTAACATTCCATGAGTTCAGGTGACAGTTGATGGATCTGTGGGATCATTGAAAAAATGGAGCATACGGGTATTTTTTACAATCATAGAGTGGGGATGTAAGGCTTTATTATTGCAGGGGAAGGGGAGGATCGGTAGGTTTGCTGTTGTTGTTTTTTTTTGTTTTCTTCTTTCTCGACCAAAGTGTTATGCAATGATTTTTTTTTTATTTTTTTTTTCAAACAGCTTGACAGCTCGATGAAAAAGGAAAAAAAAAAAAAAAGAATCTTTCTTATCAATGAAGGATCAGGATAAGAACATTTAATCAATCTGTGTCAGAGCGGGAGGGAGGGTGGTGGTGGGGGGGCGGGCCCTCTGCTGGACACAAGTATGTCACCGGGTTTCATCCTAAATGCTGCTAAACGTGCGCATTCTCCTGCACACATATATGCATTGAGCAGACTTCTCGTCGGAGGGCTTTCTTTCTTTTTTCTTTTTTCTTTTTACTTTTCCTCTGTGCCACGTTGCCAGGGAAACGTGGCTACGTGTGGTTTTAAAGCGGCGGTCTGTGAAATCCTGCGTTCTTCGGTGAAATGCACTTACTTCGTGGGTTCGGATCAAAAACACGCCCGACCTTACTGGAACCGAAACTGAAATGAACCGTTAAAAGTCGCCGTTACAGGGCGATTGGAGGCGGCGTAGCGAGCTACCATCCGTTAGCGCTCGCTCCATTCAAAAGTTCCATCGGAGAAAAAAAAATCTACTTTTAACGGTTCATGCCGGTTGTGGAGGAACTTAGGCTGCTTTCAGGTCTTGTTCAGGTCCAATCATTTTTGCACAGACCCAAGACCGGTTGCAGTTTATGTCAGACCTCACCCAGATCTAAGGGGCCCCTAGAAAGACCTGGTTCAGGTCTGGTCCTCGGGGTGGTTTTAGTGGGCGATGTTGGCCCCAAACACCAAGAACCAGAATGTGCTTTATTTAGGATTATCACTTTAACCCGGCGAAGAGAGGACTCGGTGCGATGGATCCGGTCCAGACTGTAGTGTTTAGAGGCTTTAGGTGACTTCCCTCTGGCTCCGCATACCCTCTGTGACAGATATGCACATTGTTTAAAAAAAATTTAAAAAAAAAAAAAAAAATTGCCATAAAAAAGAAAAAAAAAAAGGTGTTTATTTTTGAAGTACGTGTCTTCTTCTTGGGTTCCCTTCAGGTTTGTTTTTTTTTTTTAGCCGTTTTCAGCGACATACAAATTTCTTTTGAAATTTTGTTTGGTTTTTAGGCGACCTTGACCCTTGACCTCGGCCACTGCCCACCACAGTGTAGTTCCTCCTCCTCTCAGGTCCCTGCTGGCCTGGATCTAAACAGGGTAAAGTGAGTGTTATTGTATTGCATTCAGGAGTTCCTCTGCGAACATGCCTGATGGACTTTGTAGTGTTAGTAGATGTAGTTTCCAGGACATCGTAGGTCCTCTTGTAGAAAAAAGTGTTGCTTTTTTTTTTTCACTTTATTTCCCTCAAGGCCCTCCCCCTCCCCTCCCCCCCCTCCTCCCTCTCCCCCTCCATTCAGTGAAAGTGGATGTAGTTTGAAGGTGAGGCACACAGAGCTGGGTTTTTTGTGTTGATTTTTTTTCTTCTCTTGACATTGGTGATGGACGAAGCGGGAGGCGGCGGCATCCCGAGAATGTCACGGCTTCTCTCTCCTCGGTTTCCATCATCCGCCCTCTTTAATGTGCAGCCTTATCAACGCCGCCGCGTTCCTCTTTCATTCAAAACGCCTCAGTTAGCCTCTTTTCATATTTTTGGGGATTTTTTAATACATTTTTCATGTTACCTTTTGTAGTTATTGTGAATGTTTTTTGGGCTTTTTTTTTTCTTTTTCTTCACATTATTCCTTATTCTATTTTTTTTGGAGTGAAGACAACCGCTATCATTTTTTTTCCCTAAACTTTAAATGAATTGTTTTATGGGGGGACATAACTCACTCCCTCGTCCACAGTGTGTGATTTATCAAAGAAAGTAATAAACTCCGGCAACATCAGACATCTTTTATGCGGACAATACGGAGCTTTTTTTTTAATGAATTCTCCGAATTGTTTTTGTTACCATCACATACATATATATATATCAGGTGAGCAGCCTCAGGACGGGGTTTTAAAGGGTTATTTCACCTATTGGAAGAAAAACACGTCACGTGTTAAACCACGTTGATAGTTTTAAGTTTTATTTGTTCTTTCTGTTAAGATTTTGACCCACTTTCCCCCAAAACCATGCAGGTGAACAAAATTTAACTCGTTGAGGTCACATTATTGTTATAAAAAAAAAGTTGAATATAGATTGGAACGATTATGCAGGTGTATTTTTTTTTTTTACATTTCCATTCGTCTCTGTTGTGTTTGTGTGGAAAGAGAAAAATCTGGACAGTGTTTTTCTGTTGAACTGACCCTTTAAAACCACATAATCTCAGGGTGTTGGTGGCGATGTGCTGTGACTTTTTAAAGGAAAATGATCAGTTAAATAAAATCCCTCTTGAATTCGATGCTAAATTGCTGCAGAGAAGACGTTTAACTCTCGGAGCACGAACGCGGAGGTTCAGGGTGGCCGACAACAAAGTCGTCTCCAGGAATGTGCTGAACATCCCAACGCTGCCCAGATCTGACCGTGGAAGAAGATCTGAAGATTTTTCCTTCCTTTTAGTGTTGCAACAAATATTATCTGCTTAAAAGAAAGCTCAGCGCGCTCACCTTACACTGCCACCGCTCGGATGCTTTCACACACACGTGTTCATTTTATTAATTTCCTGTTATTTTTTTGTATTTTTTGTATTTTGTGCGCAGACAAGGGATTATGTCATTTATGAATTTCTGTACTTAAACTACCTCTTTATTTGTCATCCTGTTGCTTTACTAATTTTTTTTTTTTTTGGTCTTATTTATTGGTTTCATGGCACCAATGTTCTCTTTAATTTTGTGTCTCTTGTTTCACTCGGTGACCTCTCCAGCCTCGCAGATTTATATCACTATAGCTCTTGTTTCCTCATACTGCTCATCTACCTCAGACGTTCCTGCTAGCTGAAAAACCAAATACTCCTCCTCACCTCTCGTTTTCAGGGATCCTCCTCCTCCTCTTCTTTTATTTTTTTTGGGTTGCTTCATGCTAAGTTAGAGTCATCTTTATATTTCACTGCTGCCCTGTTATCGGGAATCCAATACCAAAGATGAAAAGAATGTCAATGACAGTGTCAGAGTGCTGATTAGGCGTTCACGTGATGCCGTTAACCAGATGCTTTTTTATTTTTTATTTTACCTTATCGGAAAACGCCTTGTTATCTCGTGAATTGGCTGTTTGCCGTGTGCACTGTTTTTCACCACATCACGATTACACCAGTGTGTGTGTGTGTGTGTGTGTGTGTGTGTTTGTATGTGTGTTTGTGTTTGTATGTGTGTGTGTTTGTGTTGTGTGTGTGTGTGTCCCCCTCCACCCACATTGTGTTCCACCATTGTTGTTCAAGGTAACGGCTGCCATCATGTCCGACTGTCGATGCCGCTCGTGATCGATTTATCAATCGGAGATCGTAACTCGCGGTCGAGCTGACATGTTCCTCGGTGCGACCCTGACGCTGCGGCACGCGACCGCAGACAGACCGCCGCAGGGTTTTATCGTAGTGGAGGGGGGAGAGGAGGGCAGGGGAGAGGAGAGGAGGGGGGCGAGGGCGGGGGGGGGGGGGTTGAACTCACACAAACGTGATAACAGCCGGGTTTCTCGATATTTTAAAAGTTACATCCTGTGGTTTTAGTCTCCTTTCACTTCTGATACCTCGTTGCAGACGTCTGGGGGCGCAGAAACACTTTAACCAACGTACACCGCTGGTTCAGATCCAAAACGTTCACTTTTTTAATCCTGCAGAAAGACTTCGTGGTCGTCGGGACTTTATGCAGATGTGCGGTTTTACTCGTATAGTGGACGTTTATGGTGCTTTGGAGTCCCATTTCCCCCCAAAACAACAACAAAAAAGTACATTTATTTCCTATCTGCTAATGTTGTGGTCCTCCCCAGATCTCTGACGAGAACTGATAGAAAATGGCATCCAGAACCAGTAGGAATAATTGGATTTTCCTTTAAAGGAAATGGAGGTTTTGCAAAGTTCTTTGCAGCTGTAGTTAAAAAAACAAAAAAAAACAAAAAACACCAGACACTTAGTTCCTCAAAAAAAAACTGAAAAAAAGGCCAGTGCAAAGCCAGAAAACACGTCCCACCTTGTTGAACCGGAGCACAAAACGAGAGGAGGGGGGGTCGAGACAAAAAAAAAAAAAAAAAAGTATAAAAATGGTGACTTATCTCAGGGAAGAAATGGATTTACATGCCTGTCATCAGACAACTGAAACGCCTTTCTTATTTTTCTCTCTCCAGAAATCTCTTGTCTGCTCTTGTTACTTTAACTACCTGTGAAGAATGTGATCCATTACGTGTTAAAAGCATGTTTAGAATGTGTTAGGACTTGAAGCCAAATAAATGTGAACGTTATGCAAGTGTCCACGGCTCGTCCTCCGGTGTCTTGTGTTGTCTTTGCGACGCCGCGTGCAGACGGGTTCGTCCCTGACCCGCCGGCTCGGCACGCTCCGCCGAGTTATTCACCGGGAGATAGCGTCATTAAAAGGTAAACAGAGAAGTGTGTTTCAGCCTGTTGGGAATCATCCGTTTCAAACACGACGCTCATTTACGGCAAAGTGAACAAGCTTCCAGTGAACGAACCGAACCGGTCGTATAAACGTAAACATTTCAATTTAATATTTGCATAAAATACAAACGGTACACGAATAATTTCTAATATATTTCAAACTGAACGACAATAAGATGATGACTGGAGAAAATCCGCAGCTGTTTTCCTTTAATAACAAATATTTTTAAGCATTATATCTTTTAATTTTGATCACTATTATTGAACACCAATAAAGATAAAGATCCCACTTTTAACCATCCTGCTGCCACAAATGTGGATTAATCCGCTGCTGAAAATAGTCCTTGATGAGAAGTGCGATTTCTTCCTGTTTGGATAACATTGGATAAATTCTAGCTGGTTTTGGAAATTACTTGATTATTATTACTTTAAAAAAAAATATATAAAAAAAATGAATCTATATTTGTGAGCAGTTTTCACAGGTTTGAGTTTATTTTCACCTCTAGCAGGCAGTTTTTCTGAGTGATACACCACAATACACCATCGAGAACAGACATCCAGCATTCAACAGGTGGTGGTCATGCTGCCAGAAATGCGCCAGTAAAGGCAGGAAGAAGATTACCTCCTCTGTAAACAAGGTTAGAGTCAAACATTAAAGGGAAAAGGAGCTTTGCAAGTGTTTTATAAAGAAGGAAGTTTGTCCATCCTCAAAGACGAACACGTTACGTGTTGTAAAGCGGCGCAAAGCGCGTGGAAAATGTCTTCACTACTTTCAGTTTTGTCATTTTTACGTCCAGCGCCCACCTTGTTTAAATAGAAAAGTACTTGTGCTCGTGATGGGGACGGAAGTAAAATTATTTCAAATCATCAAAAGAAATTGGGCAACTTGTCTCGTGAATATGACTTTTTTTTTAAAATATTTTTGACGACATGCTATAAATATGACTTTCCTTCATGTTATGGAAGCCAGCACAGTGGTGCAGTTGTCAGCTCAGTCTAAAGGTCCCGGGTTTGATTCCCGCCTGGGACTTTCTATGTGGAATTTACATGTTCCTGCATAAGTAATAACCTAAAAGTAAAATATGTTGTCCATAAAAGTCACACTACGAGCAAGAACATGCAATCCTCCACACTAAGGTCCAGACCCCTACGGAACCCAGAACATTTAGTCCGAAATGTGATTAAAAAAAAAAGTCACACTATCATGTCATCTGAAATATAAAAAAAAAAGTCACACTAAACTATACATGTCGTCTAAAATTTCATAAAAAAGTCATATTATAAAATGTCATCTGAAATATGAAAAAAACTTCATACTATAATTTGTAATCCAAAACATGACAAAAGTCCTTCTGCAGCATGTCGTCCAAAATATAAATAAAAAGTCAGTATAGTATGTTTTCCAAAATATTATGAACATGTATATTATCTATGGTATCCAAAATGTCATAGAAATGTGGTCCATATTGGTGGTGGTGGGGGGCAGAGGGGGGGGGGGTATTTTCTCAGTATTGGGGGACAACAACCCTCCATAAGAGGCCGTGGTTCCGCCCACGGCTGCAGTGAGAGTGCTATATGAAGAGTACATAAACGTTGGACTGCATCCTCAGACGTATAAAACGCCGGTATCACTCACCGTGTGTGTCCGAATCGCTCAAATACCGAACCCCCCCCCCCCCCCTCCACCTCCCTCCTCCCCCGGCCGGATGGACGGCCGGACGGACCACGCACACCTCCGGCTCACAGGTTATCAGCCGGGTGAATGATGGTTTGTCGGCAGGGCTGCTGATTGCATCACAAGTGCGCGAGCAGGCCGGAGGTCCAGGAGGCATCGCTTTATCTCCTCAAGGCTGGACTGAGTGGCTTTTGACAGGCCGTCCTAACACCCCCCCCTCTCCCCCCCCTCCCATACGAGGCCTCTAATCAGATCGCCAGTCAAGGCTGCTGATCCCCCTGGGCACAACAACACTGGCCCCGGAGGGGGGGGGGGATTATATAAGGAGTGCCGGACCCGAGCTTCACTATCTGCCACGGAGATAACCATCTCACCGAACATGATGTCGGTGTGTGCGGGCTTGTTTGTCCGACGTGTTGGTGTTTGCGGTCTCACCTTGGCACGCGGCATTACACGCTGCCCTTCACAAATGCCAAAACCACCGCGATTGTGTTATCTGTACCAAAAAGTCCAACATCCTCTTTTTTTTCTCTTTGATAAAAAAAAAACTGGAGATGTTTTACACAGCGATAAGATTCCTGGCCGGGACCTCAAAACTCAGCAGAACCCAGACTTTGATCAGACACCTTCTCTTCTCATTCAGAGCTGCACTGTTCAATATTCATATTTATAAAGGATCAACAGAAAATGTAGAAAACTATTAGCATCTTTCACTTCATTATTGTGGTTTTTAAAGTTAACAATTTTACTGTTTTAAATGATAAACTTATATTTTTATGGTCCCGACAAATTTACTTTTCACTTTCTACTTTACTTTTTTTTTTTTTACCTTGTCTTCATTTTTTATTCAATTGTATTTTTATTTAATGAGCATTTGCAATTTTTTTTTCTGTCCTTCCTCCTTTTTTTTTCTTAAGCTGCTGTGACGTCCAAATCTTCACACCGCAGAATTCATAAAGTTTTATCTCATTTTATTTAGTACCTAAAAATTCCTTTTTATTTGGTTCCAAATTTTGTTAGCTCGGCTACATCCACATGAACACGTTTCAAATGCTTGGTGGCCTGCACGCTTAAATAAAATCACCTGGGTTCAACTGAGGTGAATCTCACAGCAGGACGCCTCATTTCACGGTTTCAAAACTAATATTTGGCAAAAAACATGTTGAAGTTGTGCTGTTCGGCTAGTTAGCATCTACAGATAGCATGTGAGGCGTGTTTAGGACATCAGTGAGAGCTGCCACGTGAGGTGTTTGGGGAACATCGGTTAAATAACTCGATTTACGCTCTCCCCCTCTAAACTGCATGAAAACTAAAGATTTTTTACCGTAATGTAAATAAATTTTTCTTAAGATGGATTTTAGACTTAAACTTAATTTAGACTTTTTTTTTTAAATTTTGTCAAAACTGCTCAGGAACCAGTATCGATACCGGGATCGCAAACTTTTGGTAAAATTCCCACACCGTAGTTATGATTGACTCTCTTGGCTCTCATCATTCCAAAATGCAAACAATTACTGCAAATCTGCGGTGTCTGATTTCACCGCGATCTGGAGCGTCGGCGGGTTCAGATCATCTCGGCTCGCCGTGACAATCAGCCGGCAGACGGACGTACGTCGCCCGCGACGCGTGATCCATCTCGCTTTGTTGTCAACGCTGCATTATTGTTGTGTAATAATGCGGCCGGGACAAACGGATTCACGCCGAAGGACCGGCTGCGTTCAAGGCCGCCTGATTTACGGAGGTCTTACGGCGTCGGCTCAAGTCGGGACGCCGAGTCGTTAAAGCCGAGAGACACAAACATCCGAGTAACACGGCGACCGGCTCGGTTCGTCTAAAGCTGCGACGGTTAGTGGACACGAATGCTTTTTAAAAGGTGAAACGTCCAACTAACAACTGATTAGCAGTAGTAAAATAAAAAAAACTTTCAGGGATTCTGTATTCTACAATCAAACTGAGGAAATGTTCATTTGTAGTAATAAATCTAAAGTAAAATATCAAAACGTGCAGATTATTTATTTAACTCTTCACCAAACGGTCCAGCTAAGCTCGCGGTTATTTTGCCGCCACGACACAACTGACGGCGCGAAGTAGCTTTTCCAAATAAAACGCGCTTTATAAACCAAAAATAACTGGTCGTTTCCAACCAGCGAGGCTCCGCCCCCTCTCCTCTCACCATCAAAACAAACTGCTGCTCGCTGACCGGAAAAACTGGAAGTGACCGTTTTTTGTGAAATGTGGTTTTATGATGGGGATGAGGAATATGTTGAATTAGTTTTATACAAACTTCCAGCTGTAACAGACTGAACTTTGTTTTGTGCATACATTAGGCCCAACTGTTAAATTATTTATTGATTTAGAAATGATTTAAAAGCTCTTATTGTGACATCAGATGTCGCCAACGTCACTTTTAGAAACATTTTGTAACTTTTGATTCCTACGGTTCAATAAATACATAAAAAAAGATGAAAACTAAAGTATTTATTGATGCTTATTATCATAGGAAGTGATTATATTTGACTCTTTGTCAGATCGACTTGCAATTTTACTGCAAAAATTTAAAAAAAAAAAAAAAAATAACACCCTTAAAACTCCACAAATTACATTTTTGCAAAAATTGACCACAAAATAAAAGAATTTTGATCGCAGGAATCACCCAAAAAAATTGCAGCATAAATCTGGAGGGACTGCTTTGGTAACGGAGCTGTTCTGACATATTAAACAGAGACAGGATGAAACTTGGCAGCAGTGTTGCAGCTGACTTTCTTTTAAATGTGCGACGGATCAGATTTCAACCTGAGCTGAGCTGAGAGTGTTTGTCACGCTGAGTTCGTGTCCTCCGTATTCTTCTGTGAAAAGAAAACAACTGACTGGTTAACACTCAAAATATGAAAAAAAACAACAACAAAAAAATATATATATATATCAATAACAAATGAGAAGATTTCAAGGTCGGCTTCAGATAGAAATATGTTTCAAAGCCAGAAATGAACAAATGTACATTGAACGCTCCACCGAGGAACATTTTCACATTTCCACATGACTGGGAGGACACGTGTCAGATTGTTCATACGTGGCTGACACCGTGCAGCCATTTCTAAATATGGCAGACGGCGCGGCTGCAGCGTATCTGAGAAGCAGAACGTGAGCGCGTGCTGCTGAAAGCATCATGTTTTGTGTTCGTTCGTGTCCTCTCAGAACCTCGGTGCCATTACCGACGCTTGCTATTTCAATAAATAAGAATAACCTTGAAGTGAATTGCGTCGCTTGCGTCCCACTAACAGAACAGCTCTGACATCAAATCTGTGACTTGTCTATAAACATAAAGAGCTGACTCATCCCGGCGGATTTGTTTCTTTTTCTTAAATATTTTGCATCGAGTGATAAAAATACGCCAGCGTTCTTTTTGAATGACTGACATTAAGCCGTGGAAGAGGCCCGGCCTTTATGTTTGGTTTAATTGGTGCGTGATGTTGAAGGTCTGCACATTCAAAATCCAACATAATCATTCCTGAGGCTTTTCATTGAACATTAATTTAGCAATAATGGAATAAGCACTCAATGAAGCTGTCGTTTTTATTTTTTCTATCTCCAGTTTTAAAAGTATATCATCATTCTGCAAAATTCATAAAACATGACTTGATCCAACGGTGACATCCCCCGTCGGTTCATGAACGTTATGAATCCTCCAGTTCAGATTCTGTCCGTCACCATCTTTGCTAGTTCGGAGCGGTTTGGAGCAGGAAGTGACCATATTTGGACGAGCTGGGGGAGGAGCCAGCGGTGGATCTGACCGATCTGATCGGAAACCTGACGATACTACGTCCCGCCCACCGATAACTGTAACCTGACTGCACCACAGGCCTGTCAATCAAACAGACACGCCCCCAAAAACAGGTCTTCTTGAATCTTCTTTTCTAATGAATGAGGGATTATTTTCAGATGGACCTCCAGAAAACTAATAAGAAGGAGTGACTTTAGCTAACAACACCGAGAGAACTGATGGACACATTTTATTCACTTTGGATTTGATGAGAGAAGTTGAATGGGAGTCTATGGAGCCGGAGGCTTTTTGGAGCCGACCTCTAGTGGCACTCGCTGGTATTGCTGCTGAAGACACTTCTGGATCAGAACCGTTTTTCAGATCCAGAAGCTACGAACACTTTTATATTGATTTTGTGACTTGCGCGTATATTTCAGATAGTTTACGGTCTTGAGCTGATGTTACACATTTTTTTTGTGCTTCAGATCGTTTAATCCGAACAACAACAGCGGATTCTCCGAAAAAGTTTTATCAGTCTCATCTTAAATCTTTTTAAAGAAAGTAAATAGAAACCCGCGTAAGAGGAGTGTACTAAACATTTGCAGAAAAGGACAGGAGCAGTCTCTCAACGTTTTGATCGCAGCTCGCGTTACGTTGAGGCGGTGAATAACAGGATATTGAACATCTTCAGTAGTTCCTCATTTTATTTTCCACCACTCACAGCAATCAAACGTTTCCCCAACTTAATCAAATTCAATCAAATGTTGTATTAAAACTGTTTGAAAACTTCATCTCACAACGTTCCTTGCTACAGCCCCCCCCCCCCACACACCTCCGTTTGGTTTTGGGCCTACTGTATTTACGTCAGTCAGGACACATTGTCAAGGCCGGAACTGGCTGTGCAGCTCTGCCATAAACTCTCCCTTCATTTGGCTTCTGCTGGCTGGAGTTTAGCGGACCGTGCACACGCTCCACCACGCTCCTGAAGCGTGCCTTCACCAGGTGTGGTCCTCCTCCTCCTCCTCCTCCTCTTCCTCCTCCTCCTCCTCCTCCTCCTCCTCCTCATCATCATCCTCCTCCTCATCACCCCCCACCCCCCTTCCCCTGTCCCTCTCATCTCGTTCCCCTTGACCCTGACTCGCCGCGACCTAGACTCCGATAACGGTTCTCAACAGCTCCGCCATTCCTCAAACCCCTCGCCAACTGACACGCTTCCAGGGGGGGGGGGGGGGGAGTTAGGGGGGAGAGAGAAAGGGGGGGGGTAACCTTGTTCCCTCACATTTCTGCGATGACTCCGCTCCACGCTCCTGAAAGCGCTCTCTTCTCCCTTCAAGCCCCTTTTTTGTCTCGTTTTTTTTTAAATGACCAGTTCATGACAAAGCTGTACAAATAAATGTCTCCTTTTCTTTCTTCTTTTTTTTTTTCTATCAGGACCAGTTCATATCACACAACAGGGAAGCAGCTCATAAAAAAAACCTGCTATTTACCTTTTTTTCCCCCTTGGTGCACAATTATAAGGAGGTACGAGGCTAACCTGTTTAGAAAGAAAAAAAAAAACCCTGAAGATGGGTGTTAAGTTTAGGAACAGAACAGCACTCAAATGTATGAAGGGGAACGAGGAGTGGCATTATCAATTTCATCCACTCGAGACGAGGGAGAGAAAACAAATATACTTATCTTATACAAAGTACCCACAAAACACCTGATTAAAACATAGTATCTGCATCATAAAATCAGATGATGGTTCTTGCGTTCACAGTGTTGATCTCATCTGCATGATACGGTGCCTAAAATGCCACAAACAAGTTTCTTGAAAAATATTCCCATCTTCTTCAACACATGGCTTCCTTATTAACTCCGGTCCGGTATTCTTGACTTCAACCGCTTTCACACTTCATTTTTTTTAATTTTAATTTTCTATAATGACTTTACTGTTACCAAACACAGAAAACACTGGAATATCTCTTGGACAATACCACTACTGCAAAACGCTGCACTACCCATGAGCCTTTGGGGACGCCGTTGCTATGGAGAGACAGACAGAAATTACAAATGTGTGTGGAAACTGATGAAAAAAAAAAAATGAAAAAAAGGTAATGGTTATTATTGCAGAGCCAAAAGACGTAGATGGAAAATGCTTTACTGCACCTGAATGACGTGTTGATCCACCTGAATGAAAAAGGAAAGCGCACCAGTGCAACCAATGTGGGAAGTTAGTCAGACATTTGCATTTTCACAAGCAGACTAAAGGTTTCACAAATTAGAAACAGAAGTTAAGGCTTCGACAAAATCCCTCTGCTGCCCAGTTCAGGACGACGCTGAAGTCGGCTTCAGATTTGACACTGAAGTTGGCTGCAGCTTCTTCTTGTTTTTTTTTTTTTTTTTTACTATAAAAGTATCTTAGACATTTAAGACGATACCAGCAGGGCCGAGAAAACAGCAAACATGTTCATGTTGTCATTATACACAAACAGAAGTCGCTTCGCTGCAGCCGGAGGCTCCACGTACACACAGGTGACTGTTGACTTTATCAACCAGGTAAACTGTGGCAGTAACTTCCACACAAACGGAAGTAAAAGGAAGGAAGGGTGTCGTCCTCGACTCACCGATGGAGGTCCGGTCTCTCAGAGCAGGAACATGCTTCTGCTGTTGTGGTTCGTGGCTGAATCTTCTTTTGACTTCCTGTTTTCACACACCGGTTTTTTTTTTTATGTTCCTCGCTGAGTGCGTCACTTATTTCTGGGTTGACTTTCTCCTTAACTGGAATTCAGACAATTTGTAGAAAGATCTCCTCTCATTCTTTAATTCCCTCACCTGGTCCTGCTGCTTCCTGTGGCTCCACCCACGTGACCTATACAGGAAGCCTTTCTTCTTCTTCTTCTTCTTCTTCTTCTTCTTTTAATGGCATTTGGAAAACTTGCAATGCATCACCGCCACCGACTGGAATGGAGTCTGGATTGTGAATTTAAATATACCTTTACTTATTCAAAAAGATTAAAATAAAAACTAGATTAGCACTTAATACATTTTAAAAAGTAAAAGTCTGTATTACCAGCAAAATTTACTTAAAGTATAAAAAGTGAAAGTCCACACAATTCAGTAATTCGTAAGGAAAACGTAGTATTGCCTATATCTCATTTCGCTGTCGTGGACAGGGCGTGTCTATTTCACGCTTTGCCGTACTTTACTGTACACCGATCCTTTAAAAGCCGTTTAAAGGGAGGGGAGGTGGGGGGGGGGGGGACTGGACCGACGCGTGCCCCTGGACTGCACCGAGGTTTATTTGCATAGTCCGACAAGTAAATCTTGATTGGAAAATATGAGGAAAGAGACTCAATTGATTTTAATTGAGTTCATATTTTGTCACTGTGTTTTGTGAGTGAATGCATTCAGAATGGCCTTTCTCTCTCCTCAGTGTTTTGCTCGTTCTTCGGCCTGATGTCCACGGTTTTGTAAAGGCCTCTTTCATGACAGCTAATTACCAACCAGCCCGCAGCGGCCTTGGAAATGAATGTGATTCTGGCATAAATCTGCACTTGAACATCTGGTGTCCAGATAATAAAAAAATAAAAAAAATTCTCAGCACACTCATAAAGCAATAAAAAAATAAATAATAATAAAATAAAAAATCATGTTCGACTTGATAAGACTGGCAATTATCTGGTGAGGAGAAGAGATTTGAAGAAATCAAAAGGAGTCCAATTTTCAGTTGTTATGAAATATATGCAAAAGCTTTTAAGATCTCTCTCCAAGCAGTCAAAGGGGAGTGGGGGTCAAGGATTATTTGAAGGAGGTTTGGATAGTGTTTGGCATAGTTTATAGCAATATTTGCTCTGTGAGATGTCTGCAAACTTGCAGTTTTTTTTACAGACTGTAAACATTTTTATAGCGAGGTGCTGAAAGAAGTGTGTGTAGAAGATAGCGTGTGTTCACTCCAGTCGTACAGCTGTGTAACTTACTCAATGACACCCTCTCTGATTGAGATGATTTATTCTGTTCAAAAGACGAGTTTGATCATTTTCTTCTTACGGTCAATGAATCTAATGTTTCGTGGTTGTTTATCAAAGTCTGATATATGTTAATCCTCGTTGAAGCCGTAGACTGAATATAAAAGTGTTCCTAGCGATGCAGAAGTGTCTTAAGATGCAATACCAGCGAGTGCCACTAGAGGTCGGCTCCAAAAACAAATTAGAAATTATTTTATGGCTTGCATACACACACACACATATATATACATATATATACACATATGTACATATATATAAATATACATATATATATATATATATATATTTTTTTTTTTTTTATAAAAACAGTGCATAAAACTCAGAAACTGACAGAATCAGTATCAAAGTCAATAGATGTCAATGGAAATAAACCGACTGGGAGCCAAAGACAAAGTCTGGAAGTCGGAAAAATACCAAGATACTCAAACATTATAGATTTTAGTTGTTTCTGAGCAGAATATAACCGAAGACTTGTCTTACAGTGTCTGTGTGAGTTTAACATTCATTCATTAGTTGGCTCAGTCGATATATTTTCTGAGCACTGATTTTACTGTTTCACATGTGAATTCATGCAAACCAAGTGGTTCATTCAAGAGCTGCTTCCCAACCGTGATGAATTACTGTCAGAGAGATAAATTTAAGAGCGAGCAAGGTTACAATTAAGTTCAGCCTTAACTAACAGCGTTTTCCTATTGTTAACTGAACACAAAAGCCAAGTTCTCAAAGTAGCAGTGTCAAGAATAGGAGCTGTTCAAAATCTGGAACTTTGTCAAGGGCAAGAGGTAGCGGTGATTTATTGTGTATACCCCACAACCAAACACAAACACACAAACACACAAACACACAAACACACAGTGCTATCCCTTCACCATCTGCATCCACTGCTGCACAGCTCTTACAAGAACCCCACTTTGTTCGCTGCTGAAGATGATGGTTGAGATGAACGGGTGAGATTCAGTGTCCTGATAACGATTTATCACCAAAATACTGGAAAATATCTTTATCTTTAAAAAAAAAAAAGGACATTTTTAGGTTCACAATCATCTCTGTAAAAACATCACATTCAAATTAGAGTGAAATCTTTGCCACTGGTAGAATGTCACGGCATTAATGTCTTTCCTTAATAAACATGTTTTAAAATTATAATTTTTTTTGAACATATCATTATACTTATGTATCTACCGATCTGCTGATCTAATTTAAATTTCAAGCGCCAGTTTACCGTTTCATGGACCAGAGCTTTTTGTCTCGTCCACATGATTTGCTGATGTTAGCGACTTTAGCTCCATTATGCTAACAGGTCAGGTGTCTTCTGAGGGTCTTGTTAGTGTTTCTCCGAAACCACAAACTCCCACAGTAAAAAAAAATCGTGGTTTATTCCTTAAAAAGAGGCTCCATAACCCGCTGACAAGATGAGTTCCATCCATTGGCTATATATAAAACTGTTAGAAGCCTCCGGCTCCATAGACTCCCATTCAACTTCTCTCATCAAATCCAAAGTGAATAAAATGTGTCCATCAGTTATCTCGGTGTTGTTAGCTAAAGTCACTCCTTCTTACTAGTTTTCTGGAGGTCCATCTGAAAATAATCCCTCATTCATTAGAAAAGAAGATTCAAGAAGACCTGTTTTTGGGGGCGTGTCTGTTTGATTGACAGGCCTGTGGTGCAACTAGCAAAGATGGTGACATTCACACACCGACAGATGACATCGCCGTTGGTTACCGCTTGGTTTAATCACGGCTGTCAATCAGTTATCTAACTGCAGACATCACAGCCCTCTGTGAGCCTTTTTAGGCTAAATGAACGCCGGCACACTTATTAAAAGGGATAATTTAGAGACTGAGATCAAAATGACCTACTGGAAGAAATTAATGACTTTGTACTTTTGCATTTCGAGAGAGAAGTTAGTGCTTTTTGAATGGAAGGCAATTAGAGCCAGTGATTTTTTTTTTATTGCAGCCGAGCTCTAGCGGCCTTCGGCGGTATTCACGGTTCTTTCAGAGGGGCTTGGTTTATTTTTCCATTTCTGAACAAATCTTCACAGGTTTCTCCTTTCACATTTAAAAAAATCGCTCTCTAATAGCAGTTTGAATGATCTGAAAGATCGCTTTGCTCGATTGAAAAACACGCCAGCGTTTTTATCATCTGCAGGAGCAATTAGAAACACTGTTGAAAAGAAAACACTCAAAAAAAATAAAAGAAATGCAAAACAAAGTCTGATTAAATGGCCACATAAAAGAAAGAAAAAACATCTTGTTGCAGTAAATTGGAAATAATCTATGCGAATGGAAGCTTTGTGCACTTTAGTTGGAAATGATTGTTGATAGATAGATAGATGGACGGACGGACAGATAGATGAATAAATAAAGTCCAACATTTAATCCTGAAGCTTCCTTTGGAGCTATAAGGAATCTCACGGCTTTGACACACTCATCACGTATGTAAGGTGGACTCGAACGATCCCTAAACGTCCGTAGATTTACCTTATAGACAGCTGAGGAGCATCGTCACCACCTGTGTCTGCAGCAGAGGTTCAGGCTCCGCCCACAGTGAGACACACAGAGATCAGAGGACAGAAACACAGCAGAGACCTGCCGCGAGGCCGACGGTGCTCAGAAATTAGGTCGGTAACATGAATACAATGTTTATCAGCTGGACTGTAAACAGCAGGGGGCGGAGCTATAAAGAGAGTCGGTCACTGATGGAGTGAAAGTTTGAAGTTGCACAGAAGACTTTTCAAATTAAAAGCCCACACAGGGTCCAGTCATACAGTATACTCAGTTTATACTTAGACATATGTTTCTTTCAAACACTGGATTCAATCAATTAAATCTAATATTAGAACAATTTATTTGGATAAATCTCATTTCATTTCTGTTTAATTGTATATACAGACACAAATGTGCGTGTTGAGTATCTATTAATTATTGTTCTCATAAAAGAAGCTGATTCAGCTGGTTTGGGTGGAGCACAGCTACGTCAATAAATGTTACATGAGGACACTTATTTTGTCAAAGTGGATTTTAATTTCAGGCATCAAACATACACATCTGTCGTGATAATGTTCAGACGGTTTTGCAGTTCCAGTGTGAGTCCGTGTTTCCATTGTGTGGTATTGCTGTTCATTATGTGACATCCAGGTCTCAGTCGGACAATTAAGTGAATACATTTTTTTAAATGTGCCCGTCCTTGGTTTGCAAACATGTACATTGCCTGATTTTTTTTAAAATAAATACACCAACAGGGAGGCAGGAGTCAATCAGGCGAGTTAATAGCAGTGATTTATTCTCCACTTCAACAAATCCACCATTCAGCGCGATGCTAATGCAGGTCAGCGTTGAGCCGGTTTCTTAGAAGCCGTTGTGTTATCGGGATCAGAGAGATACATCTGGGTTTTTTGTTTTGTTTTTTGTTCTGACCTTGCAGGACGACACTCAGGAAAAACCCTGCCAAGTTTGCTTTCTCTACCCCGCTATTGTAGTCATTCTATTTAATTTCCCTTTTCTAAGTGGTTTGTTGTGGTTGTGCCCCCGGCTTGGTCAAGGACAAACATGAGGACATTGAATGTGTGGCTGTTTAGCGAAACAAAAAAAAAAACACAAAAAAAAAAATCTCACTATCTCCCTTTTGTCGCCGTGGAGCTGGAAGCCGTGACGCTCTCACCTGCTCACACAGCGCTCATCTCCAGGATGGATTAACCAATTAGTTAAATGTAAAGATTGCAACTGTGCAGGAAGACGTGGCCTTTTTTTACCAATCTTTAATGCCAACGACGGGATCAGCGGTATTTGCTAATATTCTCAGTGGTGTCAGGCGATTTGTACGGAAGGCTGTTACACTGTTAGTGTCATAAATTTTGAGACGTAAAAATAAGCACTTATTCAGTTCGGTCGCGATTCGAGGGACGCATCTGGATTTCTGCGTGCTTTGTTCGACATGTTTTACAGAAACACTTTTAACAGTGATCGAAATAAAACATTTGTGAGAATGCGAACTATTCAATTTTTTTTTTTTAAGTCGTAGTTTGAGAAAGAAATGTCATCTGACTGCTTCATAAAACATTTTTTGCAAATTTAACGGGCCACAAGGATAACTGCAAAATTATCTCCATCGCCCCCCGGTGGCTGGTTGCTGTATTGGTCATTAAGCCTGCCCCCCCGCCCCCAACTTTATGTTAAAGGTCATGAGCTAAACTACAATATCAACATCAAATAAACTTTTCCCAAATATAGATTTGGTGAAATTTCCATGTCTTGTTTTATGGAAGTATAAAAAGAATTTTTTTTCAAAAGAAAATCTCTCACTACATTCAAAAGTCAAATTTAAGGTCAATCAAAACTATTTGTGACACAATAAAGAAGCTGGTTTCGTGATTCGGAAGTCTGTGAGCAAAACCAACAAAAAGAGTAAAGGACAATTTATTTGAAATCCTATTAATTTAATTCTTGGAACTGTTTTGTTTGATGTGCGAGAAATTTGATTTCAAAACGGACTTTTATACTCACGTTAAAAAATAAATAAAAAAAACGACTTCCATACAGACCTCTGTTAGAGACCTGCACTTGAAAACATGGAAGAACTCTTCCTTTTTCTGAACTGTATGATTTATCATCTGTCATGTTTCAAACCAAAAAAAAAGACACTTTGTGGACAGAAGAAGACCCGAAACCGTAACGATCACAGGATTCACCAGAATATGTTTGACTGGAATCAATGAAGATGGAAGGAGAGCCGAAAGCAGCGAGCTAAAAGAGGCTGAAAGGCTCCACAGAGCCGCAGAAGAAACCTTTTTTTTCCCTACATCACACAAGGCCGTCATA
This sequence comes from Embiotoca jacksoni, assembly GCF_022577435.1. Taxonomy (NCBI): domain Eukaryota; kingdom Metazoa; phylum Chordata; class Actinopteri; family Embiotocidae; genus Embiotoca; species Embiotoca jacksoni. The sequence goes on from NW_027185389.1 coordinate 2,682,533, forward strand.
TCAGTCGGGAAAAAAAAGTCACATTTATGATGACAAAGTAACACGAGAATACGTCCCGGGCTTTGAGACATTTTTTTATGAACTGAACTCATTTCACTTTTAATTTTTTTTTTTTTTTTTTTGGGAAGAAATGATTCTGGGTAAAGTGTAATATTCACGAGGCTGAGATTGTTAAACGTTTTCAATTTTTTAATTTTTTTACTTTCACACCAACTCCTGAATGCTTCTGAATTCTGCACAGAAGAGAAGAATCTGAAAGCGGTGACTGGTTAGGACTTCCTGTCTACACTGCACTATCAAAATAAAGGCAAAAAAAAGCTTCCAATCTGAAATCTTACAAATTATCATCAGTTCTGAACACAAACAGAGTCGTCCTCATCCCTCTTTCAGGGGGTTTAATGACCTATAAGGCAACCGGCCACCAGGAGGCGATGGAGATATTTTTTCAGTTTCAGGATTTGTCCGTGTGGCCCGTAAAATTTGCGAAAAATGTTTTATGAAGCAGTCAGATGACATTTCTGTTCAGACAAAAATAATTGAATAGTTCACATTCTCACAAATGTTTTATTTCGATCACTGTTAAAAGTGTTTTCTGTAAAACATGTCGAAAAAAAGCTCGCAGAAATCCAGATACGTCCCTCGAATCACGACTGAACTGATTAAGTGCTTATTTTTACGTCTTAAAAAACGCATGACACTAACAGGCTTCTGTACAAATCGCCTTATACCACTGAGAATATTAGCAAAGGCCTGTCTTCCTTTAGGACTTCCTGTCTACACTGCACTATCAGTTAAAGGGGGGAGAGGGGAGGTATTAAAATGAACAAAATATAAATGATGAAGTCAAAACAGCAGCCGAAGCTCCTCCCCTTTATTTATTGTACAAATATCTCTGGGAGACAGAGATGGAGCCGACCTGTAGCCACAGCACGCTCGCTAAACAAAAACACCAGATAGGCCATATTTCTACCCCCCTCTCCTCCCTCCCCCCTTGCAGTGACTCTGAGAGGTCAGAGGTCAAACACACTGATAGATGTGTGTGTGTGTGTGTGTGTGTTTGCACCTTCTGCTGAGTCAAGCAAGTCTCAGTCTTAATGATGTTAAACTCTTATAAAGTTCACATACTATCAATTACAATTAAAATATTATGAACTGGCGGGAAAAGTTTGATGACTGAGAGGATAATGTCGTGTCTTATTTATATTTTCTTAAAGATTAATTTAACTGCTGTTACTTGTTTTTTTGCTGAAACATCATTATTAGTAAGAATGCAGCTAAAGATATTTGTTGCAGAAAATTAATAGAAAATAATTTGGATTTATTGATTTTTTTTTTTTAAACATATATCAAGTCAAGTCAATCGCATGTATTTATTTATAGAGCACATGCACGTTGACCAAAGTGCTGCAAAACTTCATTAGAATAAATTATGGCTGTTAAAATCAAAGCAAGAAAAACAAAAGTTATGATGAATTAAAAATGACAACGACACCTGAAGGTCTTCGTGAGCAGTTACAGAGAAAGATTGTAGAAAATAAAAATACAATTATTTTGGGGTCTAACCTGGAAACTACTAATATTCAAATGAGTCAATAAAACTGAATATTTATCTGTTTAAAGTGTAGAATATCTCTCCTCCGTGTCCTCAGGTCACCACTAGGGGGCGCCAAGTCCAGACACTTTACAGCTCTACAGTGTTGCTTTAAAATATCATCCAGAGATTATTTTAATTTTTTGCTTTTAATATCAAACGTAAAGGCAACATGTTGCTCTACTGCTTGTTGTCAGAAAACACCAAAGAGGACATCGTCATCCTCACATCTTCATCCTCACATCTTCATCACATCTTCATCCTCACATTTTCATCCTCACATCTTCATCACATCTTCATCCTCACATCATCATCCTCACATTTTCATCCTCACATCTTCATCCTCACATCCTCATCCTCACATTTTCATCCTCACATCTTCATCACATCTTCATCCTCACTGCTACATCACATCTTCATCCTCACATCATCATCCTCACATCTTCATCCTCACATCTTCATCACATCTTCATCCTCACATCATCATCCTCACATTTTCATCCTCACATCTTCATCCTCACATCCTCATCCTCACATTTTCATCCTCACATCTTCATCACATCTTCATCCTCACATCATCATCCTCACATCTTCATCCTCACCGCTACATCACATCTTCATCCTCACATCTTCATCCTCACATCTTCATCCTCACAGCTACATCACATCTTCATCACATCTTCATCCTCACATCATCATCCTCACATCTTCATCCTCACCGCTACATCACATCTTCATCCTCACATCTTCATCCTCACATCTTCATCCTCACAGCTACATCACATCTTCATCACATCTTCATCCTCACATCTTCATCCTCACAAACATGTCATAAAGTAAGTTTGAATCAATTTAGTTTCTTGATTGATGAAATGATGCAGAAGCCTGTCCAGAGACCAAATATGGAGAATTGACAGGAAGTAAAAACAACAACAACTTGTAAAACCTTTCATCACGTGAACACGACAGGAAGTAGGTTTTTTTCCTTCGGTGTCACATCCTGAACTTAGAAGGTCTGACTGAAAACGGGCCGATCCTCAACCTGAGGTCTTATTCAGCGCGTCACGAGGCATTTCAGGAAGTTGTATTTATCCAATAAGGTTTGTTTAGTGGCTTTAAAAAAAATAAAATCTAAAAACAATAAATAAATCAATTCAGACCGAAGATTTGATGAAAAGCCGACAACAGGACAGGAAGTACATGAAGTTTTCCTTCAGTGTCACATCCTGAACTTCACTGAAAAGTCAGGCTGGAAATTCCAGATGATCTTTTTAGTGTGATGAATTTGTGGGGAAATTTCTTTCTGCTTCGGTCTGTTAAATTACAGATTTATTAAACGGGCTTCTACCTGAGGTTTTATTCAGCGCGTCACTGGAGGCATTTCAGGAAGTTGTATTTATCCAATAAGGTTTGTTTTGTGGCTTTAAAAAGAAATAAATCGCAGCAGTCCTCCGTCTGTCCTGAACTACAGGGACACGAAATGAACATCTCCAGGAGACCCCCGTTCCTCCTCAAGGACAGCCAGAGGTCTGGGAAATGTTCGCAGGAGGTGATCCCGACGAGGAAGAGGAGAACCTGAACGGGCCAGAAAACGGGGGGACCCCCCCTCCCTCCCCTCCACCACCTCCTCTCCACCACCTCCTCCACCACCACCACCACCTCTCCCCCTCAGCTTTGTTCGGCGACCCTCAGCAGCCGCCCACTGCTTCCTGTCTCTGCTAACAATAGGCGGTCGGACTCCTCATCGCGCTTACCAAGCAAAAAAATAATAAAGAGAAATAACCCGCCCCTGTCACAGGCGATGATTATTAATGCAGGTGGATTTTCATTCTGCTGAAGCTGTGGGAGCTGGATAAATATAGAAAAATATACAGAATGAATAACACACATTGTTCCTGAAATGAACTGATGAGCTTTGGTTCATAATTCTGCTCAAAAATACAGTTTTATCTAATGTCGAGCAACACAACAACAAAAACAACAACTGACACGTGTGGCTACTGTCATGTGATTTATACTTTTATTATGTTGTTTTGATAAAAAAACAATTTTTACTTGTAAAGCGTCTCTGAGTGTCCTGAGAATATAAATAAAATGTATTATTATTAGTTATTATTAATGATAACTAGGTCAAAAATAATTATTATTTAGTTTAAATAATCAAAATATATAATTGTTGTTATGTTTATTATTATTTGTTGTTTTTGTGTTGGCATTGCACATGTACTGTATAATCATTATTATTGTACAGCTGATTTGACAGAACTTCCTGATGAGACCGTTTTTATGACCGTGTTTCCGGTGATTTCACGGCCTTTTATTCCGGAATTAATCAGAATCAGACTTAGAAATATTTTATTGATCCTTTTAGAGGAGCCGGATTCAGTCGTAAAAAGGTTTTTAAAATTATTTTTTTTAGCTATAAATAAAGACAGAGACATGACAAGTAAAACGAAACAGAAAACTATGTTCACCATACAGTATAAATAAATAAAAACATTAGAATAAATAAGTAAAAGTTCATTAAAAAGCACATTTTTCCTCCTCTCTGAGACCTCGCCGGTGTGAGGTGTCGGTGAACGACGCCTTCACGGTTTTCCGTGCACGTTTCACGATCCGTTTCTCTCTCACCCGGGGAGGAGGCAGCGAAGATGAGCAGCGACGTCACGTGACTCCGCGCCGGCCAATGGCCCCGCGAGGCAGCCCTAACTTCTGTGGATAAGCGGAGCGCAGTAAAGGGCGGAGCGGCGCTGCGGGAGTTTCACTCCGAGCTCTCTGACGGTCATCAGCACACACGTCCCGAACCAGCGGCCCCCCATCCAGGCTCCTTAAAAAAAAAAAAAAAAAAAAAAAAAAAAAAAAAAAAAAAAAAAAGCAGCCGTGTTGTATTGCATACTTCCGGATTTCTATCGGGCACCCCTCTTCTTCCTTTCTTCTTCTTTTTTTTTTTTTTTTTTTTTTTTTTTTTTTTTTTTTTTTTTTTTACTCCCCCGTTTTGATTCGGTTCTCCTCGGCAGCCCATGAACGGCTGCAAACACTCACCTGCACTCAGGTTTGACTTCTCTGGACGATCATCGGTGACCGGCGGCTGGCTGCTGCTCAGATGTTGGGAGACAAAGCTCACGGTAAGGACACGGACACTTTTTTTTTTCTTACACCGGCTCGTGGGCTTTTCCACAAGCCCGCGTGATCTTCGTAGATATGAATTATTGTCGAGTCGAGAAACCAAATTCAACCCAATACATCCAGGAAAAATATGGAAACTGCAGAAACTGCATGCACAACACTCCCAGAGATCCTTCACATGTTGGTTTGTATTATTTAAATTCAATTATTGGCCAAAAAGAAATGACAGAAATGTTTAAGAGCAAAACGAATTAGAATGAAATGATCCAAAACTTAAACTCAGAAAATCAGGTCTAGTTTTTTTTTTTTTATAAAATAAAATGTAAAACTTATCGTGCTATAAAGTGGTGAATTTTTAGGGATGAAAATTAAAAATAGGCTAAAATAATAAAAAAGATAAAAAAAATTATATAGTAGCAACAGAATGTCCTGAAAACTAAGAATTGCAGTAAATAAATAGGTTAATAAGGCAATTTAAGATAATAATAATAATAATAATAATAATAATAAGAAGAAGAAGAAGAAGAAGAAGAAGAAGAAGAAGAAATCTTTTTATTTTTTATTATGACGTGTTGCATGATAATATTGAATATCTGCACTGAAAATATTTCTCATCTCCGTGGACCGAAACACTAAAACGAGTCGAGCCGAGTCGAGCCGAGCCGAGCCGAACTCAACTACACAATAAGGAGCTGCTTTTAAATCATATTTAATCGCTATCTGCTAAACGCGCCGCTGGCTGATTTATCCACCGAGTCGTAATTCATTCGTTGTAATTCACGTGTCAGCGTGTCAGGTTGAATGAGTGAACATTATGGGATGTATTTCACGGTGGGAAACAGTTGGTTCTTCATTACATAGTGTTAAAAGACAGAAAAAAACAACATTCCTGTCGATATCAGCTGCCTTTTTATTTTATTTTATAGATGTCTATAACATTCTTTATGTCTGTATCAGCTTCATGTTTTTTTAACGGTCTGTGCAAATAATTCAAAAGTTATATGAAAAAAATATATATATTTCACATCAGTGTACATAATAATAACCTGTATTATCAATTCAGATGAATAAAGCCCATTTCAGACAATATTTAGAGCCACGCAATATTATTATCATTATTATTTTATGAAACAGGCTTTTAAATTGTGCAAAATGCATTCCTTTAATTTTAAATAGCTACACAATACATATAATGCAATTAAATATATGACAGTCTATAAATAATAAAGAAGATATAATTTCGATCAAATAAGTAGATAAATGAACTAGTATGTTTTATTACTGAAAGGTCTATGGGTAGCTATATTAAAATAAATAGGCTATAAGTGGAAGTTTTAAACGAATGTATTATTTTCTTTATTCATTATTAAATGTGAAACTCGAACAAAACAAAAAACAAATTGAAAAAAAAAAAAAAAAATCGTTTTTTTAAAGGGCTTTAAAATGAAAGAGAATTATACTTTAAGAAACAAAACGACGTGATATTATTATTATTATTATTATAATAGAAGAACATTTCCATCGTTTCGTTGCAAATATGGGCAGCTTTTTTTTTTTTTCTTATATATTTTCCTCTTCATCAATAACGACAAAAATAATTCTGCAAGTCGATATTCAGGCACTGAATGCGCCATTACTGGTGGGTGCGTGTGCGTGTGTGTGTGCGTGTGTGCGTGTGTGTGTGTGTGTGTGTGTGCGCGCGCGCCAGGTGTGACTCTGAAGGTTATGGAATACACGTATGACGATGACCTGGAAGAGCTGTGTCCTGTGTGCGGAGACAAAGTGTCCGGATACCACTACGGTCTGCTCACCTGCGAGAGCTGCAAGGTGACGTCACACCTCATCTCACACACACACACACACACACACACACACACGCTGCTGCTGTTAATGAACCTTTAAACTGATCCAAGTGTCAATCAAGTGATTTTCCAAACACTGGAAACTGATTTGTGATATAATTAATTATCTCATCAAATTGTTTAAAATTAAGTATAAAACTTAAGTTTGATTTAAACATAAATTTACCTCTATTCTAACTATATTTGATCTCGCGCAATATTCTGCATGCACAACATTTAATTGTTATTGGCGCATCTTTGCGTGTTGAAACGGTTTTATTTTGTATTTTTTTTTTATCTTGACCTCTCCGCTGACTCGACAAGGTGTCCCGTGTGTGTTTGTGCGTGTTTGTGTGTGTTTGTGTGTGTGTGTGTGTGTGTGCGCGCGCGTGCGCGTGTTCAGGGCTTCTTCAAGAGGACGGTGCAGAACAACAAGAGGTACACGTGCGCGGAGAACCAGGAGTGCAAAATAGACAAGACGCAGAGGAAGAGGTGTCCCTTCTGCCGCTTCCAGAAGTGCCTCAACGTCGGGATGCGGCTAGAAGGTACAGTCCACGCGCACGCGCACGCGCTCTCTGCAGCCGTTCATACTCTCTATAACTATTATTAGTGATAATGATAATATTAACAAGAATAATATTACTCTCACTTTCTGTGCCATTATTTTCGAAGTAGACCAAAACAAATTTGTATTTTTTTTTTTGCCATTTGTTTTTGTTTATTTATGATATTAAAGTTCCAGCAATCATTTTTTTTTTTTTTTATAATTGCCAGTTTGTTTTCTTTTTGAATTTCCCTTATATATAATTATGTTCAGTTAAAAAGCCCCTTTAGATATCTTTTGATTTGTTGCTCTGCTGTCATGTGGTTTTCCTTACACACACACACACACACACACACACACACACACACACACACACACACACACACTCGGGTTGGGATTAATTCCCAGACAGCAATGCAAAAAGGAAAGCACCTGCTTCCGTAGAGAGGACACATTCTTGACTTGCTGATAAAACCCCCGGAGCCTCCCGAGGGAAGGAAGAGAAGACTCCTCTCAGCCCCGAGGAAAAAAAAAATAAGAAAAGAAAAAGAGAAGCTCCAACGTGTCCCGTTAGAAGAGAAACGAGTGATATACGGTGTTAAATCTGTTCTCCACCTCTCTTGTCTCACCAGCGGTGCGAGCGGACCGCATGCGTGGGGGGAGGAACAAGTTCGGCCCCATGTACAAGCGGGACCGGGCCCTGAAGCAGCAGAAGAAGGCTTTGATACGATCCAACGGCTTCAAGCTGGAGAGCGCCGCCCCCCCGCCGACCTCCCCGCTGCAGAGCGACTACGGCTTCACCGGCACGCTGCACACGCTGCCCGCCATCTCCAAAAGCCTGCTCCCCTCCACGCCGAGCTCCATCACCCCCACGGACTACGAGGCCAACCTGTACGGCCCCCCGTCCCTGGGCATGGCCGTGCAGTCCCACGTGCCCCTCCCCGCCCAGTACCAGTACACGGCCTTCCCCGGCCGGGCCATCAAGGCCGAGTGTCCCGACTACACCAGCTCCCCGGAGTCGCTGAGCGGATACCCCCGATACGCAGACATGTACCCGTCGGCCTCGCCGCAGCCGCCCAGCCTGCCGCCGCTGGTGCTGGAGCTGCTGCGCTGCGACCCGGACGAGCTGGCGGTGCAGAACAAGATCGTGGCCCACCTGCAGCAGGAGCAGAGCGGCCGCGGGCGGCTCGATAAGCCCGGCACCACCTTCAGCCTCATGTGCCGCATGGCCGACCAGACGCTGTTCTCCATCGTGGAGTGGGCTCGGAGCTGCATCTTCTTCAAGGAGCTGAGGGTGAGTAGGCGACCCTTCATCCCGACACGAGCACGAGCACGAGCTCCAAACAACAACAACAACAACTTCTAAACGTGTTCGGAGTATTTCGCACGTTTTTAGGACCAAAAAAAAAAAAAAAATTCTCTTTTTGTGAACTAAAGCCGCACATCCACTAAATAAAACCCAAAACAATAATTGATAACCGTTATGAAGAAAACATATTCTTCCTCTGGTTTATAAAAAGTCTCTTGACAAACTTCGGACTCTTTTTCAGGACGATGTTGTGGCATTAAAACAAAGTTCTTGCACACAGAGCTGCACATCCAAGAAAAAAAACAAGAATTATTAACAGCCGTTATTAAGAAAACACTGACTGTGCCTCCGCACTGATTATACAACAATCTTTTATCATTTAAAAGCACGATTTATTCCTTGAATTCCTCCTTTTTATTTTCCTTTTCAGAAAAGTACAAATCAAACATACTTCACTCTACTTTTTAAAAAGTTGACTTGTTTTATTAAAAAAAAAAAAAGTTATGTGTCATCGACTGCAGCTAATATTTTATAAAAAAAGAAATAAAACGTTAATAGCTGAAAGCTTCTTACAAGGACAGGTGCTTTTGTACTTTTTTTTCCCCTAAGAAAGATAAAAATAACGAGAAGCTGGTTAGGTAAGATGGGTTTTTGTTGAAAAAAGGAACAAGAAGTTGTTCTGATGATGAGGTGACATTTTTTTGTTTTTTTTGTTGAAAGTTTGAAGTAGATGAATGCAATCAGATGTGATGACTCACTTCAGCCCACATCAGGAGCTCCAACCACAGCTGGAAACTACTCCAGCCACTTAATATCGATGATTAATATGATTTTATATTCATCAAGTGTTTAAATAATGGATTAATCCAACACATCATGGTAATAACTGTGTGTGTGTGTGTGTGTGTGTGTGTGTGTGTGTGTGAAGGGGGGGGGGGGGGGGGGGAGATAAGGTCTACTTATTGTGATTTTTCTCGAGTAAAAAACAGCCATACTTATATTAATATTACTGTTTCATAGTCTGCTGCATCGTAACTATTTCACGCACACACACACACACACACACACACACACACACACACACACACACACACACACACACACACACACACTCCTGCAGACATGTTTGTACTTCCTGCCTTGTTTCTGGTCTCGATAATCTTTTACTGTGACCGAAACTTTAATGTCACGGATCGAAAAAAATAAATAAATAAAGTCGCAGGAACTGAACGAGGAAACGAAGTCTTTCAGTGGTGACATTTGAAAGCCTTGTAAGGGGAATTCTTTCCTCTGAGCTGAGTGTGGGCTGATCAGACCGCACGCACGCACGCGCACGCGCATACATGTTTTTGCTGTCTCGTGGGGACACCTGACTAGGAGGTCACCTTCTGCGGTGACACGATTTCCCATTGCTCCGAAGGCGTTCAGGTCTAAAGTCCCCACCAGGATAGAAATACAAGCACACACACACACACACACACACACACACACACACACACACACACACACACACACACACACACACATGTTTTTGCTACCTCGTGGGGACACCTGGCAAGGAAGTGACCTACAGGGACCTCACTTTGTAAGGTGACAGGAGTCCCATCAGTGGTGTGCGTTCAGGTCTAAAGTCCCCACCAGGATAGAAATACAAGAACACACACACACACACACACACACACACACACACACACACACACACACACACACACACACACACACTGTAAGAATAATGATTGGACATACATCAGTGTCTCGATCAATCATCACCGGCACTGTGATTGTCTTTGTGATCTGTTAGACGCGCGCGCACGCACGCACACACACACACACACACACACACACACACACACACACACACACACACACACACACACACACACACAAAGTCAAATTGAAATCAATACACTCGTCGCGATTTAACTGTGCTGCTGACAATATGGCCGAACACGTGAAAATGGAGGATTGTAATTCTCTCCTGACAAATCAAAAACGACGACAAGCAGCAAGCAGGGAGATATCTTCCTCCTCCTCCTCTTCCTCCTCCTCCTCTTCCTCTTTCAACTAGTCCTGATATGATCCATCTGGGCCGACAAACTAAGCGCGTGTCAGCGAGCCGCGGTCGGACCTGACCGGACCGGTTTGGATTCGGTGAGATTGTCTCGGTGTCATCTCGTCAAATAAGTTCTTTTATTTCCTCCGATACAGTCGGAGCAGCGCGGCTCCTTTTTCCTGCCTCGCACTAAATCACCCCCCCCCCCCCCCCCCTCCCCTCCCTTCCTCGTCCTCCCCCCCGATCCCGGACCGCTGCATGCAGGCCCGGTCGGTCTGGGAGCTGCAACAGTTACTCCGAATCAGCTTCGACCCATATTTAGTCAGAGCCGGACGACATGTCGATGTTTCAGATTCCTGCTCGTCTGAAGCTTTCGTTGGATTTCTTGATGTTTGGATTCCCCAAAAAAAAGAAAAGAAAAAAGAAAAAGAAAAGGTGCAACAGAGTGAAACAGATTCGGAGAAACTTTCAGCCTCTTTTGGTTTGTTCACCAAACAAACAAACAAAAAAAAAGAACAAAACAACAACAAAAACAAACAACAACAAAAACAACAACCTTGCTTGACCAACGTTTCAGGAGTTCAATGCTCATTTTAATGACATGCAACTAAGACAACACACACACCCTGGTGTTTCTCTGGATAACTCACATTATGAATGTTATTGGTAGAATTAATGAAAACTCAACCAGTCTGCAAAATTTGCCAAAATTCCCACAATTTTGTCCTCAATCAATTCGCTCAACTAAAACTGTTCTGAAAGTGCAAAAGAGAACCTTTCTGAATAAAACTTTTGATTCATCAACAAATATAAATCTCTCCTACGTCTCATCATCAAAACAAACCGCTTGTCATTTGATGGGAAAGAAACGGACGGAACAGGAAGTGAGGGAGTTTATGAGAAATGTGGATTTACAACGAGCATCAGGCTGAAGACATTTATGAAAACTGAAATATTTCCAGCCATTTTTGTGACATGCAGCATATTTATTATCACAGGAAGTTGGTTGCATGTGACTCTTATCTTCATTAACTAGTAGTTACATTTTTTTTTTGCAATTCCCCAAAATTTGTGCGCAAATAAATTACATAAAACTCCACCAATTGCATCACAGACATTTATAAATAGCTGCTAAATAAAATTCCGTTCAAATCGCAACAATCACAAAAAAAAAATTAAATAAACTTAGTTATGAAACATAAAATGTTGTAATAAAAATCCATTCCCAGTTTTCTAAAAGCGAATTTCACTTCTATCACTCAGAAATGTTCGTGTAAATAGAATTTTAAAATAAATGTATGAAAACTGAAATATTTCCAGCCATTTCTGTGATATGCAGCATGTTTAATATTATTGTGACTCTTAGTGCTTCAAAAAAAAAAGTTCTCACAATTTTTTGCCAATTCCAAAAACTTTTAACACAAAAAAATTACATAAACTCCACCTGTTGCGTCACAGATATTTATAAATAGCTGCACAAAAATTTTTTTTAGCATTAAAATTGAATCAATCACCAAAAAACTTAAACAAATTTAGCTCTGATATATAACATGTTGTAATAAACATGGATGAATTCTGCCGTCACGGTTTGTTGAATAAAATGAACTTGCAGCTGATTTTTTTATAATATTCAAAATCAGTGTTGCTTCTTTTTTTTTGTGTGTTTTTTGTGTTTTTTTTGTTTTGTTTTGTTACTTTTGTACTTTTCTCAGAAACAAAGATCTCTTTGTGATGACGGTGAAATTCGTCGCATCGTCTCACACCAACACAACAAGGTATCTTTACTTGGCTGAAACGTGGGAGAGAAGCACGCAGGCTGTTTTCATTATCAACCGACACACATTTTAATAACACGTTATGATTAATACGCTGAATATTTAAAGTAGTGATTTGTGATATGTTGTTAATCCTCGGTAAGTTTTACGTACGAAACTTGAACACGTGACCTTAGTTGACCTATTTTTTTTTTTTTTTTAACATTACTTTGGATAAATCATCGTTGATTTTTGCTTTTCTGACTGACGCAAACTGGTTTGTTCAGCCGCTCTGAAGGGGGCGGGCCAATCGGTGACTTGTGGGCGTGGCTAACTTGCAGTGAAGTCGAAGTCGTGCGTGTGTTTTGATTGGTCGAGCCGGATGTTGCGGCGACACTAGCAAATATCGAGGAATTTGAAGCCGAGCGTCGAACGCTGCTCACGTCGGGGGAGGGGCTCGATGCTGATTGGTTTAAAGATTTCACAGTTTCTTAATCAGCTTCTTACACATTTTGATGCGAGTGGGTTCAGAATAATATAAAGAAAAAAAAAACACTATCGTGGCTCCACGATTTAAGAAAAAGGTATCTTTTGTTTTTTTTAATCTTTTGAACGTGACAAGAATCCATCCTGTCGTCTTATAACTGTACGTAACGTCATTTCTAGTAAATTCGAGGACTAAACTATCGATCCAGTCAACAATATAACATTTAAAATTGCCGTTTCAGTTGTCATAGTAACCGAGCGATTTCTTTGCATTCGTTGCACAATTAAAATCTCTATAAACCAAATTTCATTTAGTTTTTTCCTGCAGGGATTTTCCGTTTCTTTTTAAGCATCGTTTGTAGGCGGCGGACCGAAATGTGAAAAGCAGTTTGTGTTTTGTGAGGTTTCCTCTCCGAGCCTCGTTCTGCCTCCTCGGAGCTCTTTCAGACACGTCTGATGCATTTCTGTTGACAGCCGGACCGTTTTATTTCTTTTTGCTTTTTTTTTTCTGTCCGGCGGACAGCCGACATGGGCAGTAAGAACAAAAGCTGTGCATATTTCTTTCTTTCTTTTTTTTTTTATCCTAAGAAAGCCTCCCCGGGCTGAAAGAGCGGTTTCCCTGAGCCGGATAATTACATTCCACGCAGACGATAACGGGGGAATGTCGGCTCTCCGCCGCAGCTCGCCGCTCGTCGACATTGTTATTAAGTTGTTGGCAGAATTGAAGCTATTGATTGCGAGTGGTCGCCCCCCCCCCTCCTCACACCTCTCCCCCCCAGAGGTGGCTTTTGTCGCATCTTGACCTTCCATTCAACCTGTTGCTGCGTGGAAGATATTGAACGTCGTGAACAGTTGCTGTGATGGAGACGAGCAACGCGTCCGACGAGAGTCTAAAACAGTTGTAACATATTTATTCTTGGTTACAAATTACAGAAACGCCGTGTGACGTCTTTAATCGGCCTGAATATTACATGTTATTTATTCGATATTATTCGAGCAGATAAGCTGCGGAGCTGCTGGATGTTTTTTTTTTGTTGCATGTCGTATCTCGCGTTTTTGACGTCAACGGACTGTTTGGTCGATGAGAAAACGGTTCTAACGTGAATCTCAGCAGTTCACAATGTAACAGCTGATCGGAGATGTCGGGTGGAGCCACAATGCGCACACGTAAAAAGTATGTAGACGTAGCTTTGTTGCCATGAACTGCAATACCAGCGAGTGCCACTAGAGGTCGGCTCCAAAAAGCCTCCGGCTCCATAGACTCCCATTCAACTTCTCTCATCAAATCCAAAGTGAACAAAATGTGTCCATCAGTTATCTCGGTGTTGTTAGCTAAAGTCACTCCTTCTTATTAGTTTTCTGGAGGTCCATCTGAAAATAATCCCTCATTCATTAGAAAAGAAGATTCAAGAAGACCTGTTTTTGGGGGGCGTCTCGAGGCTTCATAACGGCCGTTCACAAACCGACGGGTGACGTCACGTCGTCGACGCGTCCCAGTAGGGAATTACAGGTGTATTAACGGCGGCGGCATCAACACACCTGTGGTTTCCGTACTGTGGCGGGTCAACGGAGGATTTATTTATTTATTTTCATTCTGACGCAATTAATAAGTTTTCTGGTTCTAAAGGGCAACACGTGCCGAAACTCAAAAACTTAAAAAAATAAAACGCTAAAAAAAGAAAGCTAACAAACAAACTTAAAAATGATGGAAAACCTTGTTGTCGTTGACTGACAGCTGGCTGTGTAATAAAACGTGACACTCGACAGTACGAACGGACGCTTTGAACTCGTCTCC
>NW_027185389.1:2699531-2719056 GCF_022577435.1 Embiotoca jacksoni
CGCCGTATCCCGATATTACGACATCAAAAATCGGAGACGATATCTCGTCTCATATCACCGCATAATAAAACATCAATATATCGCTCAGTCCTATTTTAAACTGGCTGATTGTGGACTTCTGGCTGAAGCCTCCAGAGCTGCAGGGGTCAAAGAACTAAGTTTAGTTTGTGAAATTTCAAGGAGGAAGCGCTTCATCAGATTAAAGATGCTGCCGCTTCATTTCAAATCCAAATGTCACATCTAATGTGATAAATGTATGTTGACCAACACGCAAAATGTATTAGATTAATAATAAGGGCTTTGAAATTGTAGAGTTGAAAGGAATAGAAGGTCCGAGGTGGTCGAGGGATCAAACACCTAAAAGAGTCCCTGTGGATTTATATGAAGTCAAGCTGCACGATGTAACTTTGTACATAACATGACTTATAACATGTCCAAACTATGACCTTTTCATAAACCCAATCAATACATCCACATTGTAAGTTACTCAAATCGACTTTTTTCCTTTAAAAGATTGATGTTTTGACGTTTTTCATAGTGAGAATGTGAGAGACTATAATTGAAGTATAAAATATATGATCATATCATCTGCAAATAATATCAGTGTGAATGTCTCGAAAGCCTCTCGTGTAATTTATGTACAAAATAAACAATAGTGGGCCGAACATTGAACCTTGGGGAACCCCGTAAGTAACCGCCACTGACTGTGAGGTAAAATGATTCCTTTCAATGTAAGAAGACAGAAAGAAAACAGCAGCGTCTGGTGAATATGAAGCGCTACGTAGGAACTAACCGGCCGGTGTCTGCAGGTGGAGCTGACGTCCATTCTGTCCCAAGCCGAGGCGACTCTGTCCAGCCTGATCCAGAGGGGTCAGGAGCTGGCGGTGAGGCTGCGGGTGCTGCAGGTCGACCGCCGAGAGATCGCCTGCCTGAAGTTCCTCCTGCTGTTCAACCCCAGTGAGTGTTTGTGTGTCATCGCTGCAGAAAGCTAAAAAAAACCCTATATATATATCTGTATAGTTTTAAGAAAAAAAGAGTTGTAAGCATTTCCTTGTATTCCGACTCACGTGGATGTTTTCCACAAGCTAGCATCAAGTCAGTCGGGCTACAACAGCTGAAAAACAGGTCAAATATTTCACGTAAGACGTGTCCTCTTCTAAATATAAGTAGTTTAGGTGCAGTGAGAGCGATCGATTTCTGCAGATGAACGTGTTTTAAAAGGCCTGAACTCACGCCGACCTGCACGCCATGTGTTTTCCAGCAGGATTTTTCTGCTCCGCCATACTGATGCTGTCTCTTCTCTGGATTTTCAAATAACAACACTGACATCTCTAAAAGAAAAAAAAAAAGAAAAGAAAATGTCACAATTGCAGATAATCTGCAGCACCTATTTATCTATAAGTGTTTTCCAAAACAGGCATTTTTCTCTTCTCCGATAAATTGACTTAATTAAATTTTCGGGGGCTGACAAAAGCCGGCATTCACAAAGACGTCCTCGTCCCATTGTCCACTAATGGCATTCAAAACGAAGCGTAATGGATTGGGTCTATCACTCGATAGCGGGGGCCGACATTCATGTAGCGGCTTGTGCAGATGGAGAGAGCGGAGACGTGGCTTGCCCAGATTCCCAGAAGTGTTTGCTGTTTAGCGCTGGCGGAGCAGGGGAACAAAGAGCTTTTGAACGGGGAGAGCACTTGTCGGAGGCAGAAAATATTTGCCGTCTTTGCTAGCGGCTTCTTCTTTTTTTTTTCTTTTTTTTGCTCGCGCTCTGCCTCATCTTCAGAGTCAGGTTTGTCGGGGGGTAATTTAATTGCCCTTAAGCAGTTTGAAAAGATGATTCAGAACATTGATTCAAAACATTTAATTACTGCGTGAATAGATTCTACAAGACGGGCTCAGCTGACACTGAATGCCGGGTCCACCGCAGGGCTCGGGCTACTGTCTCACACACACACACACACACACACACACACACACACACACACACACACACACATTCAACCACCCACACTCCTTGCAATCACCTACCTTTCATACATAAAGTACAGATACAGCACACATTGTGCCGGCTGAATCTCCGGTAGTTAAGAGTTTATATCCGTAAAATGAGGCTGCAAATATCATTCAAACGGATTCATTTCTCCGCTCTGATGTTTCTAAATACAACTTTTATTGTTGACTTATAAAAAGACAAACATACTCGAGCGAACTGAAGGACTGTTTCTGACTGAAAATGGCCATTTTTTTAATTTTTTCCGGATGAGCTTTTCTTTATAAACCTACACAAAATTTTAACCAAAATAATAATAAAAAAAAGAACTTACTGGCCTTTTTCCAGAACATCTCACGGCCCCTCGTTGGTTCAGTAGTCGTGATCAGCCGTCAAAAAGAGACCTTAAGAATAAAACTGAGATGAAAGCTCAAAAACCCAAAGAAAGAGATTATTTTGTGGTAAATCCTGTTAAATTTCATAGGATTGTCATGCAAATATCAGTCCAACACCAGCTTCCAATAAAAAATAAAATAATTTTAAAAAAAGCTTCTTTTTGTATGAATGCAAAACTTATTGTGATATTTAGATGTATTTTTTTTCCCATAGACCAAACTCCATTCATATTTTGTGGAATTTAAGAACACGCATCAAAAGCAGGTTGTCAGGAAATACAATATAGGACTGAGAAACAAGTGAGATGGGTGCACCATCGTGTTTTATCTTTTCCTAAGAAGTGTATCTACGATCCAGTTTTACCATTTTACACTTTATCGCTACTTAGCTAGCTTTAAGTTGGGAAAAAAGACGAAAAAAGTCAAAGCTCAATAGTCAATACTCATTTCATCCAGATTTTAGCCTGATATATTTGGAAAGTGTTGCATCCCTCAGTTGAATTCAAAGTGAAGTTCAGAGGGTTTGAACAACGTTGGGATGCACATGAGAAAATCGCAATCTTGAGATCGCAATAATTAACGCAAATTCAAGCAAATGCCACGATCCCCTCAACAGAAGCGGCGCTGAAAGTATTACTGCATGAAGTAGTCTCGTCTTTAGTAGCAAAACTAACTTCTCATTTACAATCAGTTCGGTTCTCCTCTCATCACCGAAGCAAACTCGAACGAGCAGAAAACTTGGAAGTGTTTACGGAAATAAAAGATTGAAACTAAAATATTTCCGTGATTGTTATCACAGGAATCGATTTCAAATGATTGTGTCAAACGATCGACATTTTTTTAAGAAAATCCACCACAAAATCAAAAAATCTTTCGATTTTTGTCTTGTTAAATGACCTCCTCGCTGGCTCCGCCCCCTTAACTCCGCCCCCTCTGTTCCCTCCTCTGCGTGCAGACGTGAAGCTCCTGGAGAACCAGGCGTTCGTGGAGGGCGTGCAGGAGCAGGTGAACGGCGCCCTGCTGGAGTACACCATGTCCACCTACCCGCAGTTCCAGGAGAAGTTCAGCCAGCTGGTGATGCGGCTGCCGGAGCTGCGCTCCCTCAGCACGCAGGCCGAGGACTACCTGTGCTACATGCACCTGAGCGGCGAGGTGCCCTGCAACAACCTGCTCATCGAGATGCTGCACGCCAAGAGGGCGTGCGTGTGAATGGAGGGGGGCGGGGGGGAGGAGGCGGAGCCACGTGCTGTTTGTTTTAGGGTGAGACTGTATGTGTGTGTGTGTGTGGAAGAGAAAAAGTGCGAGTGAGATAAGATAAGACAGCTTCACACTGAATTATTACAACAACAAAAAAAGAAAAAAAAAAAAGAAGAAAAACTCTCCGTCTGCACTCGAGCTAGTTTGGAGAATTTCTTTTTTTTTTTTTTTATGTTAATGTTTTCATATCCTGCAGAGCTACATTAATGTGACCTTTATAAACTGGATTTTCTACCCTGTTTTCAAAGCATCTGAAATGAAGCCTGTCGAGCTGCATCACATCCTGTTCGACCGAAACACGACAACGCGAATCCGACGTCCCGCACACACACACACACACACACACACACACACACACACACACACACACACACACACACAAGATCTTCTACATTCCTCAGAGTCCATGTGAATGTCATATATCACGACAAAAAATACGGTTCCCGATGCCACTCGGGTCTTTTATTGTGAAATTTGGTGCTGGGGGGGAGGGAGGGGGAGGGGGGGGGGCATCACATGGCAGGATGGGACTATCTGCAGGGTGCACTTTTTACAAAAGATTTTGTAGCCTCTTTTCAGAGATCCAATTTGATCCCGGCGTCAGATCCTCCATCTTTTATTTTATTTTTTGAAAGAGCTCGTATCGCTGTTCTTTTTTTTTTTTTTTTTTTTTTTGTCTCCGGCACCGAAACACGAAAAAAAATCTCTGTGAAGTTATGTTTTGAATCTATTTAGATGTTAATATATATATCAAAAAAAGCAAAACAGACTTGTTAAAAGAAAAAAGAAAACACATTCTTATCCGGTTGTTCATCAAACGACACAACAAGAAAAATGAAAAGGACACAGAAGAAGAAGAAGAAGAAGAAGAAGAAGAAGAAGAAGAAGAAAGAGAGAGGAGGCAGACAAAAGGAGATTTAAAAAATATATGAGAAAGAGTAAAAACAGCAATGCTTTGTGGGAGAAAAAAAATGAAGTGGAAGCCAGAGAGAGAGGAAATAAAATAGACACATCGATGTGCAAATGGTAACAGAGATAAATAACAACGAGAAGTAAACATGTGAAAAGCGAAAGGAAGTACGCGTCCTTCGGTTTTTTCTTTGCCCGCCGACACGTTCGGTTTCACGTTTCTTTTTGTTTGTATTTATTGACGAGGATCAGCGTTCCCCGAGCGAACGAACGAACGCTGCGTCACTTTTCAACACGGCGGGCCGACTCGTCTTGGAGGATTTTTTTTTTTAGCATTACGTGAAAGACAGTTTCTATAAATTATATTTTAAAAAGAATGAAGGCGTACGTAAAACAATCCCCAAACCCAACAATCTCTGCCGGGTTCCTACATAAAATCTTCACAACTCAATTTTCCTGCTTTTTTTATTCTAAAATAAAGCAGATTTTCCTCGCTGCCGGGGTCTACTTTCAGCGGCGGATTCATGGAGATGATTGGTCGACAGATCACGAGAACGACAACGCAGGAGCACAAAACCCGAACTCCTAAAAAATAATCTGGGATGATGCAAAATCTGAGTTTAAGATTTTAAGCTCCACCCCCTTTTAGCTCTGTTCTACCACTATCCAGCAGAGGGCGCTCCTAAACGAGGGGGCGGGGCCACGGGACGCGTCACGGGATTGGGCCTTTATCAGTCCCTTCAGGAAATTGCAACGCTGCAATATTTGCGGGAGCTCGCGATTTTTCTGCAAATTTATTTTATTATCAGGGTAATGCTTAAAAAACTAAACAAAAAAACCAAAAAAAAAAACCAACAAAAAAAAAAAAATCGCATTTTTCTTTCTCAGCTTGCAATTTATTCTCAAATTCACGCAATTTTTTACGCAAAGAAATTCACTTAAAACTCCACAAATTACATCGGGATATTTTTTTTTTTTTTTTAAATCTAATCTGCCAACAATTACAAAAAAAATGAGATGTTATAACTGAACGCGTGCTTTGTCAGGAATGACAGCTCACATTGTAAATAACATCCGGCGAGCGGCGGACGACGCGGCCGGTCGTAGCATCATCGCTGGCCACGTCCTGCGTTGGAAAAGTAACACTCAGCGTGTCTCTGTAACAAAACCCCCGTTTCTTTCTTGTTGAAAAGCACAGCGAAGATGACAATGGAGCACAAACAAACAAACAAACAAACAAACAAACAAACACGGTCACAGCAGCGTTTGTGATATTGTGCAGCTCACCTTTCACACTGCGGCCGTTTTTTTCAAACCATTTCGTAGACAATCACTCCGCCTGCCTTAACTCAGCGCCTGAACACACACACACACACACACACACACACACACACACACACAGATTCAGTTTTCCAGCTGTCACCACTCTGTACAGTATATTTATGTTGTGAGGTGAATATCTACTGCAAGATGAAGATACATTTCAACACAGAAAAAGTTCTCTGCTTTATGTTGCTGTTGTGGAACTGATTCTCTTGATATTGCCTTTCTTTCTTTCTTTCTTTCTTTCTTTCTTTCTTTCTTTCTTTCTTTCTTTCTTTCTTTCTTTCTTTCGCTCTTTCGCTCTTTCTTTCGCTCTTTAGTTCACTCTCCTTTGTTTTTATTTTATTTTGTTTTGTTTCCGTGAGTTGACCGTCCGTCCCGTCTTATCTTAAAACTGAAAGCGACCAAAACATTTTTTTTTGTTTGTTTGTTTTTCTTTAAATATATTTTATTGTAATAGCAACAAAAAACAATAAAATTCAATGAAGTAAAAGCTTCACTTGTTGTGTCGGCTGTCTTTTTTTTTTGAGCGTACGTGTAATTCTACATCGTAAAAAACAAACAAACAGCAGTCTCTACGTAAAACGTCTAAAAAAACAAGAGCATGCAGATCAGGTAGAAGACATGTGATGTCGAACACGAAGGGTACACACATGCACACACACACACACACACACACACACACACACACACACACACACACAGTTTTCGTGGACGCACTTCTGCAGCATTGTGCCGAGGAGAGTCTGCAGAGAAAACCTGGATGAAGCTCTATAGAGGAAACATCTTCAACCTGGATGAAGCTCCAGTGAGGAAACATCTTCAACCAGGACGAAGCTCCGGAGAGGAAACATCTTCAACCTGGATGAAGCTCTAGAGAGGAAACATCTTCAACCTGGATGAAGCTCCAGAGAGGAAACATCTTCAACCAGGACGAAGCTCTATAGAGGAAACATCTTCAACCTGGATGAAGCTCTGGAGAGGAAACATCTTCAACCTGGACGAAGCTCTAGAGAGGAAACATCTTCAACCTGGATGAAGCTCTAGAGAGGAAACATCTTCAACCTGGATGAAGCTCTAGAGAGGAAACATCTTCAACCTGGATGAAGCTCTAGAGAGGAAACATCTTCAACCTGGATGAAGCTCTAGAGAGGAAACATCTTCAACCTGGATGAAGCTCTGGAGAGGAAACATCTTCAACCTGGACGAAGCTCTAGAGAGGAAACATCTTCAACCTGGATGAAGCTCTAGAGAGGAAACATCTTCAACCTGGATGAAGCTCTAGAGAGGAAACATCTTCAACCTGGATGAAGCTCTGGAGAGGAAACATCTTCAACCTGGACGAAGCTCTAGAGAGGAAACATCTTCAACCAGGATGAAGCTCTAGAGAGGAAACATCTTCAACCTGGATGAAGCTCTAGAGAGGAAACATCTTCAACCAGGACGAAGCTCTATAGAGGAAACATCTTCAACCAGGACGAAGCTCTATAGAGGAAACATCTTCAACCTGGATGAAGCTCTAGAGAGGAAACATCTTCAACCAGGACGAAGCTCTATAGAGGAAACATCTTCAACCAGGACGAAGCTCTAGAGAGGAAACATCTTCAACCTGGATGAAGCTCTAGAGCAGCACAAAATGAAACAAAAAACCTTGAATATTCCTCAAAACCAACATGTGATTTGGGTGAAATTACTCTTTAAAGGTTGTTGCCACATTAACGTGAACTCAAAGCTCCCCTTCTGACGATGTATACGATACTTTGAATAATAATTTGTCTGATGGGATTTTTTCCATAAAAAAAAAAAAAAGAAGTTCTACAATCAGTAAAAATGCAAATTATTTTTCAATTTTAAAAGTTGAGAGAAGTGACCATATTTGGGCGAGCTGGGGAGGAGCAGACTAGAGGACGCTATGCCCCGCCCACCTTTATAGGAAAGCCAGACTGAACCTGAGGGCCTGTCAATCAAACCAGACATGCCCCCAAACGTAGCTCAGTCCTAATATCGAATTCAAACTGGGATTATTTGTGGGGGATTTTTTGGGGATCCGGCCCCCTAGTGGCCCTTTAAGGTAACTTCAGGATTAATCTTAAATTTTCAGACTACGTTCCATCTTTATATTCAGTTATATACGTGATCTGGCTCCGAGCTGGTCGCTACAGATCCGACTTATCTGCATCCTGGCTGCTGATTGTTGCCGTGGCATCACGGCCCAAAAAACCCCCATATATTTTTTATTTTCATTCATTTCCTGCTCTAAAGTCTGATTGAAGAGAAACTTTCAACTTCTTGAGAGCAAACATGAAAAACAACAACCGGAGCACGTAATTTGAGCGGATATGACGACTTTAAAACAAAACAAAAATACATAACAAAAAAACGAGATATGAAAATAAGTGTCGAGGATCTGATCTGAGGACGGGTCGCTGTCGGAGAAGGCGGAGCTTCATCCCTCCGTTGTCGATGATGATGATGATGATGATGATGATGCTGCTGCGCGCTGTAATCGATCCGCTCCATTTGCAGTTCAACAACCTGCGGTGAAACAAAAATAGCAAAAGGTGGTTAGCTACGATTTTTTTTCTTCATGTTGTTGTGACTGTGTTTGTGTACAAAAGGAGGAGGAGGAGGAGGAGGAGGAGGAAGAAAAAGGCCCGAGTGAGAAGGTGAGAGTGAGAGAGAGTGAGCAGGTGTTGGAGTGGTTAATGGCCGCCGGCGTGAATAGCCGCGGCGCCGTCGTCCCCTCTTCTAACCGATTAAGGGAATGAACTTCTGCCTTTTGTGTCGCCGCTCCATCAGGCGCCTCCACGTTTTAAATTCATCTATTTGCAAACTTAGAGGCTATTGAAGGTGACTTCACCCCTCTGGAAAAATATGAAGGGGGGGGGGGGGGGGGGACCATCTGTTGTGTCCCGCCCGGCGCATTCACGATGACAAAAGAAGCGCCGGAGGGGAGGGGGGGGGGCAGTTTTCACACAGGACCTTAAAATGCAGGTGAGACAAGAGCGTGAACGTTAAAGAGAGAAACCTATTTCTTCTTCCGGTCAGCTCGTTTCTGTTTCACACGCCAAGTCATTCAGAACATGTTTTTTTTTTTTTCTACAAAACACAATTTGACCTTTTTTCTTTCTCGCAGGAAAAACAATTCAAAACAAGCAAAAATGAAAATATTACTCGAAAAACAGCATTGCAGCCTCAGAAGCACCACTTGTGCTATCGAACGTCGCATTAATCAAAAAAGCCGAAGCGTTGAGTCGCTTCATTCAGCTTGACTCGAAAAAAGCTAAATGAGGAATTTCAATGAGCATAAATGCAAATGCTTTATTTTTTATTTTGTTCTCAAGGCTGTTTTCAAAGAGACTCCGTATGTGTAGTGCGGATAAAGAGAGAGAGGAAAAAAAAAAAAGCAGTTAAGAGCTCAATGGACTCCTCGCACAGGATGTCGCAGGGGTGCAAGAGGCCACAGGTGCATGCTGGGTAGTTTGAAAGATTCCGGGGGCTTAGGGCGAAACAATACGGCGTCAGGGTTTTTTTTTTTGCGTAAAGGGGACGGCATTCAGCAAAGTTGTCGCACAAAAAGGTGTGAATAAAAAAACAAAATGTGTTTGTGTTTGAGATCAGTGTGGCTCCTTGAATGTGTCAAACACCTGCTGCAGCACTTAGCCCCGCCCCCCGCCCCACCACCACCGCCGCACGGCTGAGACCTCACTCACAGAACACGTGACTGGTTGTTGGGATCTCATGACGCAGTCGATTCCTCGAGGAAGAATAAAATTAATTCAGGGCCGACGTCACCCGTTTGGTTTGCGAACGCTGTGAAGCATCGAGTTTTGTTCGCAGCGGGAAGTGACCATATTTGGAGGAGCTGGGGGAGGAGCCAGCGGTGGATCTGACTCAATCCTTACTGCACCACAGGCCTGTCAATCAAACAGACACGCCCCCAAAAACAGGTCTTCTTGAATCTTCTTTTCTAATGAATGAGGGATTATTTTCAGATGGACCTCCAGAAAACTAATAAGAAGGAGTGACTTTAGCTAACAACACCGAGATAACTGATGGACACATTTTATTCACTTTGGATTTGATGAGAGAAGTTGAATGGGAGTCTATGGAGCCGGAGGCTTTTTGGAGCCGACCTCTAGTGGCACTCGCTGGTATTGCAGCTGAAGACACTTCTGGATCAGAACCATTTTACAGACCTGGAAGCTACGAACTCTTTTATATCCAGTCTGTGGTTTTCCGTGGGGGGAAGTAGTTCCTACAAACCTCTCTATCAACTCCTGTTTACTCGAATTCACATTAAACCTCGACACCGTTTACAACTGGGCTGTAATATATTCATACAACTTCCCTGTCAACCTTCTACACTGCTGTGTTTTCTTTTTGCATCTAATTATTTATTGCTGCTTCACTCTCTCTGCCCTTAATATCTCACTATTTTCCTCTCAATGCAATTCATAGCTGATATTTATGCTTGACGTGAATTCTCTAGTTTTCTGTGATATTCTGGTGTTTATGTGTCGTATTCTATTTCTGCAGGAACCTAATCGTTGCGTTTTGTGTCCCAAATAGTTTGTACCTGATGGCTTGAACCCCGTCAGCTGCACCACCTGTTGGAGTCAAACACACACAACATAATCGATCGGTGTGAATATGTATGATATGAACAGAAAGTTCAGAGACTCTTCCTGTTGTGCACGAACGGAGCAGCAGGAAGCAATAACCTTCATGAGGAAGTATTTATATATATATTTATATTAGCTGGTTGTTAGCCTTGTTAGCTGTGTCTTTTCTGAAGCAAAATCAGCTTTTTTAAAAAAACAATTTTTAGCTGTTAGCTGGTTGCAAACTAAAATTTTGGTGTTTATGGTGAAATTAGCTCTTTGTTAGCTTTGTTAGCAGGTTGTTAGCATTGCTAGCTGCTAACTTGAGTTCAGCTGTTTTTTTTTGTTGGTGAAGTTAGCTGTTTGTTATCAGGTTGTCAGACTGTCAACACCGACCTCTACTGAGACGTCTGAGGGGAAAATACTCTGCCAACCACCTGAACTGTGGCGCCATGGCAACAGGGTTCTCCAACACCACAGTTTATTGCCTGCAAAAAAAACCCCACAATTGTGCCTCCTCAACAGATTTGACTCCTTTTCTGTTCCTCAAACATCTGACGTGTCTCTGCTGCGGTTTCAGGTCCGTGTTGAAATCACAAATGTTTCAAGTGCCAACGGTCACGTTAACACGTGTGAAACTCGAAATACTTCGTAATGAAAGTAATCCCTGCTCCATTTGTGCACCGCGCAAACACTCTGGAGTTGTTGTTTTGATTGAAACCTTTTCCAACTCCAGTGACGAGACGTGCGTTTTACTTACTTGGGTTCCTGAAGCTGGTTTCAAAGAGAAACTCACAAAGCTCTCCGTTCTGAAACTCTCTGGAAGAAAGAAAGAAAGAAAGAAAGAAAACAAAAACCAACAACACACTTTTGTTGAATGTTGAAGTTTGCATTTCTCCTCCAGGACGCAGACATTTTGTTCATGCAAGGCCAGAAAAATACGAGACAAAAAGTCATACGAGCAGAGTGCGGCACAAGGACAGCTTTATAAAGATGCACAAAGAGAAACACAAACATAAACAATCTGAAAGAAAAAAGAACATAAGGAGAATATTCAGCGGGAAGTCTTTTGTTTTTACCGTTTTGTTTGTCCTCTTTGTGAACAATTCATTCATTTAAAAAAAATCTGAGCTGCGTCTCAGCAGGACACCGAGATGCCGATTTCGGTCCCACAAATCGTGCGGTGGGGTCGTAAACGCTCTGACATGGATGTTAAAGTGTCGAGGAGGAGGTTGAGAGACGTACGATGTGTGGGAGGCTGTCGGGGTCGAGGCGTCGCCCCCCCCGACAGGGTGTTGTTTGTTCTGCAAAACTACTGACAGTCGGTTCAGTTCAGTGGTCACTGGGCTGGAAACCGTAAGTGATTAGTAAGAGTCAGCGGGTCTGTGACACTGATTCACAGCCATGGGGGCGGCATTCAAATAAATCCTGTCTTTAGATATAATTAACAGCCTTAAAAGAGACTGTTCTGCATCGCTTCTTCTTCTTCTTCTTCTTTTTTTTTTTTTTTTTTAAAAACACTCTGTAAATGTCTGGGAAACCGAGGAGAGCAGTTGTTGGAGTTTTGAAAGTGAAATGTGGTTCCATTCCTGGATTTTGGCTGCTCAACAGTTCAGGATCTGCTTTGTCATATTTTTCATTTTAATAATGCGCGAAATAAAAAATAAAGTTGGAGACAGGTCTGGACTGCAGGCCAATACAGCACCCAGACTCCGCTACTGGAGAGCTACCCATACCATGCGCACTAATGCATCCCTGTATCGTCACAGATGCCTGCTTTTAAATTGCACTGACAACAAGCTGGATGGTCCCTCTCCTCTTTAACCCGGAGAGAGCGGCGTCTGTGATTTCAGTGCATCTTGAATGAGCTCCTCGGGCCCAGAAAGGGCGGCGGCGTTTCTGGGTCATATTTATGTCTGGTTTCTTCATCTTAACCAGCATTTATAGCTGCATCGATGAACCGCGTCCACAGATGATGGCTTTCAGAAGCGTTTCTGAGCCCAGGCGATGATTTCCACTCCAGTATTGTGTTTAACACAGTGCAGCCTGAGGAAAGATCACAGTCATCCAACATAGCCGACGCCTACCATTCTTGATGACCAGCGACGTGGACGTGGAGCTGGTGGGTCCGGAGGTCTCGCTGGTCTCGGGGCTGGAGGGGGTCGGCGGACTGCGGCCCCACGAGGTAACCGGGGCCCTCTGGGAAGGCAGGAAGCTGGTCGGCTGGGAGCAGTTCTGGTATAAAATACATCACGGCACCAATCGAGAGTCACGATAAACGTTCGCCAGGAAGGGGGAGGGGAGTGGTCAAATTTATTTTACCATCCTGATGGACTTGATTCTTTTTTTTTTTTTTTTTTTGCTCACTCACCGTGAAAGATAAGGCCTTTCTCTTTTCTTTGATCCTCTTTATGGCATTCCTCACCTTTAAACGAGAAGCAGTCTTTAACACCCACTGGTTTGTCCAAAAGGCTGGCAGCCTCTCACACACACACACACTCACACACACACACACACACACACACACACACACACACACACACACACACACACACACGTTTGTTTCAACACAGTTTTTGTCTGATAGGATCGGACTCACTAAAATAACGGCTGCCGCGTTGGGAACACGACAACACTGTTTAAAAAGAGGAAAGAATCACAAGCAGGAATGTAAGAAAACGAAGAGTTAGGTGGAACAATCTTCACCATTTTTTTTTTATTATTTTAAATTGAATTGAATATTCCTAATTGAAGACTGGTTTAAAACCTGTCTCACTGATTGCTTTCTAACCAAGCAGCGACCATCAGTGATGTCAACAACCATCAGTGATGTCATCGTCGGTTCGTGAACGTTATGAAGCCTCCAGTTCAGATTCTGTCCGTCACCATCTTTGCTAGTTCGGAGTGGTTTGGAACAGGAAGTGACCATATTTGGATGAGCTGGGGGAGGAGCCAGCGGTGGATCTGATTGATTGGACACCTGACGATACTACGTCCCGCCCACCGATAGCTGTAACCTGAATGCACCACAGGCCTGTCAATCAAACAGACACGCCCCCAAAAACAGGTCTTCTTGAATCTTCTTTTCTAATGAATGAGGGATTATTTTCAGATGGACCTCCAGAAAACTAATAAGAAGGAGTGACTTTAGCTAACAACACCGAGATAACTGATGGACACATTTTATTCACTTTGGATTTGATGAGAGAAGTTGAATGGGAGTCTATGGAGCCGGAGGCTTTTTGGAGCCGACCTCTAGTGGCACTCGCTGGTATTGCAGCTGAAGACACTTCTGGATTTCTTACCCCTTCTGACTTATTTGTAGACGTGTTGCCATGTTGGACTCCATTCACCATTAACGAGGACGAAAGACACAGTTTCTAATCCTTTAACGTGATCATCGGGCCTAATGTGGTTTTACACACACACATACACACACACACACACACACACACACACACACACACACACACACACACACACACACACACACACACACAGTCTGATATTCAGAGGCGACGGCGGCCGAATTATTCTCACCTCACTGTTGTAAACGGCGTACACTAAGAAGATGTAAAGGCCCTGCGGAGAGGAGAGAGAGGCGCATTAGGAAAGTGTGTTGGAAAAAAGATGGAAAGTGGAGAATAATAAAAGTCCCATTCGTATTTTTTTTTTTTTATTGAGAATATGGATCTTCATCAAGTCCATTTAGTGCTCCATTCTTTGTGGTTTTTTTCCTCCTCCCTTCTTGGCAGCTGGAGTCAGAAGGGAGCAGCTCTCAAATCTCTGCTTCAACTCAGTCCGAACTGAAACCTCTCTCTCGTTTCAGGTCAAACCTGGAGCGGAGATGTCTTTTGGAGAAATACTGTTTTTTGTTTTTTTTCTCCTTTAAGATTGCATTTCGTTGACCTCGTGTATGTGTCACGGAGTTTAATATAAGACTTTCAAGACCTGCTGAATACATAAAAATAAATGAGCTTCCATGTGTTTGTAGGTGTTCCCAAAGCAGCCACACCGGAAGACGTGAGGAAAAACCCGCCATCATTACAGACATCTTTAAATATGTTGCTGTCAAATCTCTAATGAAAACATACTTTTATCGGAGACTCTTTGATGATTTTAGTGATCTCCACTCATTTCTTTTTAAACCCTGATTGTTTTTGTTTGTTTCATACAATCATTTTGTTGTTGGATTTTAAGACTTATTTGAATTCAGAGGTTGTTTTGTTTTCAGAGTTTATTTCATGTAAAGCACTTTGTAACTATAAAGTTTAGAAAAGTGCTATAAAAATGAAGTTCATTTATTATTATTATTATTTAAAGGACTTCACAGATTTTGTAACATTAAAGACAAGAGAAAACTTCCCTGGGGGAGGAGCCAGCGGTGGAGCTGACTGATCTGATTGGAAACCTGACGATACTACGTCCCGCCCACCGATAGCTGTAACCTGACTGCACCACAGGCCTGTCAATCAAACAGACACGCCCCAAAAACAGGTCTTCTTGAATCTTCTTTTCTAATGAATGAGGGATTATTTTCAGATGGACCTCCAGAAAACTAATAAGAAGGAGTGACTTTAGCTAACAACACCGAGATAACTGATGGACACATTTTATTCACTTTGGATTTGATGAGAGAAGTTGAATGGGAGTCTATGGAGCCGGAGGCTTTTTGGAGCCGACCTCTAGTGGCACTCGCTGGTATTGCAGCTGAAGACACTTCTGAATCGGAACCATTTTACAGACCTGGAAGCTACGAACTCTTTTATAAACAGTCTGTTGGAAATAATCTCATAATTAACATTAATGTAAACAGCCAGAAACAAACACCTCCAGTGCGTCCAACCTCTGCTGGATGTTGTTTTGCTCACTCTCTGGTGAGAAGAATACAGGCTGGCTCAGCATCATCCTCCTCCCTCCACGAGGAAGAACTCCTACTGTAGCGTTATCTGCCCTCAGCTGGACACTGGCAGTAAATCTAAATTAACTAGCAGCTCTCTGGGGGTCACCCAGGGGCTAGCTCATTTTGATTAATTAAAGACCCAGGAAGGGCAAGAGAGTGGGGGTGGGAGGAGGGGGTGTGTGGGGAGGGGGGGGGACAAAGAAAGAGAGACAGAGATGTAAAAAAAGGTAAAAAAAAACAGGGATGTAAAGAAAAGGTGAAGGAGGAAGAGTGTGAGAGAGAGAGGAAGTGTGTGCCGTCGTTATCAGGGGAGGAGAGCTGGAGGTAGATGTGGTATGACCTGTCGTTCAAAGCACTGGCTGCCACCTCCCACACTGACACACACACACACACACACACACACACACACACACACACACACACACACACACACACACACACACACACACACACACACACACGATGGTGCACGAGTACCCAGCCAGCGTTATAAATGTAAGATGAGCAGATAAAGGGCGTGTGCAAAAACAAGAAAGAAAAAAGATCCATTTAGAAAACACTAAATGATATTGACACACACACACACACACACACACACACACACACACACACACACACACACACACTCTCCTTTCTGCAGAGGATGAGGGGAAACATGCGAGTCAAGTGAAAGAAAAAGTAATCAGCAGTCAATTAAAATGAACGAACGTGTCAGTGAAGGCATCGTTTTAATAGATAAAGTGATTTATACGTCATTTTTATTTTCCGTTTCACGACTGTCGGATGTTTTACCTGCAACATAAACAGAGCTCCGAGTAAAAATAGGCTTTTTTTTTCCTGCAGATTTTAGGTGATCTGACACATTTAACATAAAAAAAGCTCTTTTTTTTTTCCAGTGCAGATTTGCGTGACTGTACGTTTGATGTCGAGACGCTTCAAGCTGTATTTCAATTATTTTTTAAATGTGAGCAAACAACAAAAAAAACATCTTTTTCTAAAAGTTGTTTTTTAAACTGACCTGTACGACTGGATAGTATTTTATTAACAATATCATATCTTTTATAGCGTCTGTTGTTGGAGCTCTTTGCTACAATAAAGTGCCGTTATTATGACTATAATGTTGACAGCAGGGTCACAGATGGTGAAGTCAGCGCTTTATTCCATTTGGTGGTAAATAGTCACAGTTATTCAGATTTTCTTTTTCCCACTGATGTCTCCATGTTGTGTTTCATGCTCCACAGGTCTCCATTATTTTTGGTGACCTTTTGACCTTTTGGGCTCTTAAAACTAAGCGATTTGTTGGATGGAGCTCCAGACTTCTATCACATCTAAATACCATTATTCATTTTTCTTGTTTGATTTCTGGAGTCTTATTTTTGTATGTACAAGTCTCCCGCTCAGCCGCCGTCATCTTTCTACCACCACATCTGATGTGTAAATTTCACAAAATGACCTCGTGGGATAAAATAAAATGTTATTTTGAAAAAGAAAATGTCACAAATGACATGAATTATAAAAGCTATCCGCTTAAATCGAGGATTAAACACGTTTCAAGTTCATTTACATGTTAGATTACTTTACAGATTATACTACAGATAGAACAATAAAATACGTTTTCAGTATATAATTAATGTCCAATAGTGTCTTTTTCTGACAAAACCAGAAAAGTTAGCAGTTTTCTAACTACGTATTTATATAAATTCATATTTTAGTATTTAAAAAAGAAGCTCTGCATCACATTTAGCGACGATACCAGTAACATCAAAATAAACAAGTAAACAAGCGAAGTTTGGGTTTTTGGTATCGTATGACGGCATTAATGCGTTTACGTGATGTTTCCACGACGATCCGGGCCGCTAACGTCTTCGTTTACCTGGAAGGAGTTGAGAGCGATGAAGACGTAGGCGACCACCACGGACAGATGGACCAGAACCCCGCAGAGCCACGTGAGACCCAGGACGGGCAGCAGGATGAGAACCGGACGGGTCACGGCCCTGCACACACACACACACACACACACACACACACACACACACATTACATACATGACTGATATATGTATATGTAAATGAGACTGAGGTCTGACAGGAGCCAACAAAAGTGGAGTTTTTTTTCCAAGTTATTCTGCTGATGAGATGTTTCCTCTGCACAGCTTTAGATTTTAAGTCGTAACTTCCTTTTTTTTTTTTCTTTTCCAATCATCTTTTCAGCGATCTCGGTGCCTATAACGCGGCCAGTAACCGTTTTCACGGGGGCAAAGGCAAAAGAAAAAGGTTGCCTTTTGTTCAAAGTGCCATTGTTGTCGCCGTGCTGCACCTGGGTAGACAGATTGAGTTTTTTTTTTTCAGATTGCACCGAGCCTGCAAGGACAAAGCCGGCACTCTCTCTCTTTTTCCTTTTTTTATAAGATTTTTTGTTTTTTTTAAGTCGTTTTCCCTCTGAATGTCCCAACTTTGACGTAACATCTCTGTGTTTGTGAGGGAATGAAGAGGAGATGGAGAGCGCACACACACAGCGGGGGGGCGTTTCTATCAGTCTAAGATGAGACGGGGAAAAAAATAAATAAATACTAATAAAAAAAGCTGGATGTTGTTACCTGAATGAGGAAGATATCAGATAAATGAGACACTTGTTTCTCCTCTGCCTTAAGACATATTAGAGAGACTTTTTTTGAATTCTTCGTGCGCTATTAACCTCTGAAAAAATAGCACATTAATACTGACGGGAGAAAAATCAGTTACACACCGTTCGTGCATCGTGACGGCGAATCAGAAATATAATATATAATATGAGCAATAAAAGGGAGGGTTCCCCATAATTATTAAAAAAAACTAATTTGTGGTGTCCAGCCAGGGACGGTTTGGGCTTTTTTTTATTTTTTCCATGTTTTGAGATGTCTGAGATTTTCTGCCTCCGCCCAAACACAGTGGAGGCGAAAGAGCTCTCCCTTTTTTTTTTTTTTGGGGGGGGGGGGGGGGGGGAGGTTTCACAGAATTGAGAAATTATATATATATACATATATATATATATATGTATATATTAAAAAAAAATAAAAAAAAAAGGAATTCTCTTTAATGTTTTGGCAGCATCTCTTCTATTCGTACGTGGTTTCATCATTTTGCAGCACCGTAGCTGAATAACATCTGACGCTGCGAGAAAAAAATGTCACGAGCTCGGTACAACATGGCAGAATCACTAGCGGCGTTTGTACTATCCTGTCCCGTAACCATGGCAACATAAACACAGACCCCGACACGCTGAATAGGGGAAATGATGTTTTTTGACAGAACGGGTGGATGTATGGAAAGTTGGAAGCTGAGTGATTGGAAGAGAAATGGGAAGATGGTGTTCTTGTTGTGCACACTTCCCTTTAGTACACTTACCAAATACTGATCTTACATTTTAGGACTACTTACTTGTGGACTGCAGGAATTTCGAAAGATGTCATATGTGAACACATCAGCCTCCAAAACATCTGCAGCTTTAATTCTTTTTTTTACCCAGAAATCAATGTGTTTCCTTAATAAACACACCGGTTCGTCTGTTCCAGCAGCAGTTAGGACGCTTTTAATTTGAAAATCCTTTAAGCCCTTTCCTCCACGTGGCCAAAGATGGCGACGGTTTAGGGTGGAAAGCGTTCCAGCGTTTCTTTTTTTTTTTTTTTAGTGGAGCGTTTTTGAGTGCATCATCCTGGTACTTGTACTGCAATGTTTGTGTACCTGACTTAATGTACTCCGATTAGTGAGTGTTAGTACACGAGTACAACATCTGGAACACAGCGAAGGAGGCGTACTCGCACACTGCGGGCTCCAAGTCTTTTGGCAGGACGTGTTGACTTTAAGGAAAAACACGTAACAGAGACTTTTACGAGTGGAAATCGTAAAAGTAGATCTGTGAGCCGTTTAACGTCCACGAAGGACGAACACGTGTCACAAAGACCGACTGTTGCTCTTTAAATGTCGTATATTAGAATCGAGACACCGCTGGCTAGAAGCTGGAAGAGAAAACAGTTTTAAATGAGGACACACACACACACACACACACACACACACACACACACACACACACACACACACACACAGGACTGTGCTGGGACCAGGTGTTAAGCCGATAAGCTCTTACAACTCCCACAGTCGACTCCCAA
>NW_027185389.1:2719156-2806656 GCF_022577435.1 Embiotoca jacksoni
AGTTCGGAGCGCTTTGGAGCAGGAAGTGTCCATATTTGGACGAGCTGCGGGAGGAACCAATGGTGGATCTGATTGATCTGATTGGAAACCTGACGACACAACGTCCCGCCCACCGATAGCTGTAACCTGACTGCTCCACAGGCCTGTCAATCAAACAGACACGCCCCCAAAAACAGGTCTTCTTGAATCTTCTTTTCTAATGAATGAGGATTATTTTCAGATGGACCTCCAGAAAACTAATAAGAAGGAGTGACTTTAGCTAACAACACCGAGATAACTGATGGACACATTTTATTCACTTTGGATTTGATGAGAGAAGTTGAATGGGAGTCTATGGAGCCGGAGGCTTTTTGGAGCCGACCTCTAGTGGCACTCGCTGGTATTGCAGCTGAAGACACTTCTGGATCAGAACCATTTTACAGACCTGAAGCTACGAAGACGTTTATATCCAGTCTGTGAAAAGAACTGATAAAATAACAAAGATTAGGGAATGTGAACACAACACAGAGAGAAATGTGGAGTCAACGTCCAAAGCTGAATTTTTTTTCACTTCTTCTTTTAACAACACTCTGTAAAACATTTGGGAACTGAGAAGACCAGTTGCTGGAGTTTTAAAAGTGAAATGTTATCCCGTTCTTGCCTGATATAGGATTTCAGCTGTTCCAACAGTTTGGGCTCTCCTTCGAAGTATTTTTGACTTTTATTTGAAGTGGAGACAGGTCTGCACTGCAGGACGCCAGTTTATCACCCAGATCTTCTACTAGAGAGCCGTGCAGTTGAAACACCTGCAGAATGTGGTTGTGCTGAAATATGCGAGGCCTTCCCTGAAAGAGAAAAAGAGAAAAAACATCTTCCCAGATGTGCAAGCGTCCGATGGCATCCGCACTAAAGCATCCCTGTAAGGTCACGGATGCTGGCTTTTTAACTGTGCGCTGACAACAAGCTGGATGGTCCCTCACCCTCTTTAATCCAGACTTTGCAGCTTGTGTTTTTTGTGTGCGTCACATGATGAATGTGGAAGTTGTAGCAACACAGAGTGCAGCAGCGCTCGCCAGTTTTCATACAAATCTCACTTTCACGCGGTTTGATGTTTCTGAATAAAATTGTAACTTCTATATGTTTTCGTGGGCGTTGGTACATTACAGAAAGGAAGATCCGGGTTCAAATTTTTGTGTTTTCTGTTTTCCCTGTGCCCGTATAGGTTTTCTCCAACAGTCCAAAGAAACGCCTGAATATAATCGACTGGAGAAAGAGGAAGGAGGACATTCGGATCCAACAGGTGTTACATATGCAACCAATCAGGAAACAAAGGGATCCTCGCCTCCACGACCTCTGATACCGGACAGGTGACCTCTTTACCTCACCATTGGAGGTTTCTTCCTGTTAAAAGACAGTTTTTCCTTTATTGTCACTAATTCTGCCACTTTGCTGGTAAATCTGTTTTCTGCTCCCTCCCACTCCCACCTTCACTCCCTCCCGCCACCACTTCAAAGATTGAGACTCGACAGCACGTCGACATGAGAACTTTTTCATGCTGTGTGAACACTTTTTTTTTTTTTATTATTATTATTTAATTTTTTTTTGAAAGAAAATGTGTCTTTTTTTTTTCTGGTTTATTCTGTAGCTTTTGGCACATTTTCTGGTTGCTCCGGTCCCAGGAGGAGAGACGGAGGGAGATGGAGCAGGGTGTTTAAGCTGCATGACGGGGCTGTAATTGTAGCTTCTCCACTTCTTCTCTCTTGTTTGCACTGGAGAGAGAGTTAGGCAGCGGTGAATAGAGAAGTCACCCCCCCCCCCCCCCCACACACACACCTCCTCCTCCTCCTCCTCGCTGTGGTTGGTTGGAGGGTGGAGGCGCGTGCTCGGATCAGATGCTCTGCCCCGCAGTCGTGTCTTGCCTCTTTGAAGCCGTGCGACTCCTCTCAGCCACCCCGGCAGCCCCCGGCGCTGCCACCGTCTGCGGGGTCCTGCTGCACAAGAAAAAAAAACAAAAAAACAGCGCCGCACGTTTGAAGATGTGGAGCGAAAAGCCTTTCTCTGGTCGACCCCTGCCACCGCCACGGGCACACACACACACACACACACACACACACACACACACACACACACACACACACACACACACACACACACACACACACACACACACACGGAGCACTGTTTATTCCATCCCAGTCAGTGTGTAATCCTCAGACGCCATTTTAGTGGAGGGGCCTGTCAAGACACACACACACAAACACACACACACACACACACACACACACACACACACACACACACACACACACACACACACACACACACACACACACACTCCCACTCACACGATCCGAATCTGTCTGAGCTGCTTCTTGTTAGCCTTTGATATGCGCTCGTGCTCCGACTCCCGCCCTACTCAGACCTCAGTAACAAGCAACATCAGCGGCCACGCAGTCGTAACGTAACATTTCATTTAGATGTGTTTTCTGTCTCTTTTTTTTTATGATTTTTTTTTTTATCCCGTATTCACGTGAGGTAAGGAGCGGCAGGGACGGATGCATGCTTCAAGTAGAGCGCTGCTCACATTTGCTGCAGCTAGTACGCCTTTACAGTTTTAAAGTTTAAAACATGCAGTCCGGCCTGTAAGACTTCAGTGAATAACTTCAAACCCGCTGTTATCAAAATGTGTTACGTTAACAGCGGGTCACGTGACTTTGTGTTGTGTCACTTTTAAGCGGTCAAGCACCAATGAACTGAAATGAAATGAAACGGTCGGCAGAAAAGAAGGTCATTCAATAGTTTAATTGGCACCAAATTATTGTAATAATTATAGTTATTGTAAATATTACAATACTTATGTCATTTGGCGTGGTCTCTGTCAGTTAGCGAGTAGCTGATGAACATAGTGGAGCGTCTTTCTGCTGGTGGAGACCAAAACTGAGCTAAAAGTAAGTGAATGTTGTACTTCTGACCAAGAACGCAGCTCCAATGTTTAGATGGGCATTTCAAAGAAAACTACTATTCAAAATTCACTCTGAACTATTACATTTTTAATGGAATAGCCCCCCCCCCCCTCCACACACACACACACACACACACACTCTCACACACACACACACACACACACACACACACACACACACACACACACACACACACACACATTTTTATGTCTTTCAGGAGTCCGTCACTTTATTTCATGACGTTTATTTTCCATCAGGCACTAAGCACTTATTTTTTCAAATTTGCTGAGTCATTCGTTGTCCCACAAACATGGATGAGACATCGCCAAGACAACCTCCTCCACGCCTCTATAAAAAGATATCAATACTGACAATATTTCATGGTGAGATACATGTAAAAACATGACAATTTAATAAAAAAAAATAAAATAAAAAAAATGTCCCCTTGATATGAAGACTGATATATAAAAAAATAAAAAAAATCTCTAAGTATTATCAAATTAAATGATGAGAGATTTGGATAGACCAGACTGTGCTGGAAAGAAAAACCAAATATAGCATGAATGTTTAGCCCGAACAATTACCAAGATATGAGCTTGAAAGTGAAATTACCCTTGAAAGAAAATAGCCTCGGGTTCACGTAGGGTTCAAGTTATTCAACCTTCGTCGTCACAGCAACGATAAAAGCAGTTTTAATAAACGGTCGGAGGTCTTCTGCATCTTCGACTTTCGTTATTAGATGTCATTTTACCTAAAAACACATCTGTAGGTTGTAATAATGACTTGCTTGCAAAAAAGATCTATGTGTTGTTTTTTTTGGAAGGTTTGTGGTGATTTTACCTGCAGGAAACGGGCTCTAAAAGCTGGATTTGAATCATGTAATAAGCAGGAGTCCTCCTTTAATCTGCCCCCCTCCCCATTCTCCCACCCTCCGCTCCAGTACAGAAAGCTGCTCCTGACTCCTGGTGTGGCCTCTCTGGTGGTTCCTCTCTTCACAGAGTCTCCGGGCTCCCCGGGTTACTGGATCATCGGGTCGGTAGAGACCCCTGCCCTGCCCCCTCCACCCACCTGCCCCCCTGCAGCTCTTCTTCCCCGCTCCCCCGGGTACCTGAACCCCCCCCCCCCCCCCCCACACACACACACCTCTGCCTCGCAACCCCTCTTGCCCTGTCTTCCCCATCAGGGACCGGAGGGCTGAGATGGATGGCGAGGCTGAGAGCGTACGAGCCCCCCACTAGACGGGCTGATTTATGGGGCCTCCTTTCCATCCAGGCAGACCGGAGGCCCCCCCACCCCTCCTCCCGAGGCCCCCTATCCCCCCCACCCCCCCACCTGCCCGGTGAGGGCCGGGGGGACAGCCGCCGTCTCAGACCTGACGGCCCCCCGGGTTCCCGCTCCGCCGTGATGCCAAGTACCAAACGGCCACTCCAGAATGGTCGCCATCCGTCATGCGGGCAGCCGGGGTTTCTTCCTTAAAGAGCGGGGGAGCAGGAACAATGAGACCCGCTCCCTTCCTCCCTCGTCTCTTCCCACAGACATTGATCTCTACCGGAACAATTTATTATATCACCGTCGGCTGTGCGCTGCCGCCGAGTCTTCCGCGCTTTTGTGTTTTTAACGGCCGGTTGCGATGACTGTAAATATAGAAACATCACGGAAGCTTCTCTGGTCTGGATCGACATCACGTGGCTGCTTTACTACTTTAAACAGAAGTCTGAGCAGCACCGAAGACGTACGATCGTAATATGCAGCGTTAATAATACCAAATATATCATGCGGACTGCAGAATCTGAATCTGACTGCAGATCCGGTGTGAAGCAACTTCGGATGTGATTCGGACCGCTGTCAG
The DNA here is from genome assembly GCF_022577435.1 of Embiotoca jacksoni. Taxonomy (NCBI): domain Eukaryota; kingdom Metazoa; phylum Chordata; class Actinopteri; family Embiotocidae; genus Embiotoca; species Embiotoca jacksoni. The sequence goes on from NW_027185389.1 coordinate 2,723,948, forward strand.
TCCGACGTTTACTCTCCTCCCCGGCTGCTGTTCACCGTTTCATCTCTGACCGTTTGATGCCGTGTGCAGTTTGTCGGAACTTTTTTCTGCTGCACGCTGCTGAAATCACGTTTAAGTTTGCAGGTCAGAAAATCCAAAACAACGTTATCTATAAAAGGCTGAAAAGCTCCGTTGACCTGAAGGAATCTACAGAGTTCATCAGTTTCACTCTTTCATTCAAATATGAATGTTTACGGCATTTTTACAATTAAAAATAATAACATGGCTGGTTTTTCTAACAACTTAACTTTGGTAACTTTGTCTATAAGCCACAGCGCAAAGTAGGAAATAAAAAAGATTAAACAAAAAACAGGCATAACGACGCTAGAAGCACAAAAATCTGAAAAATGACCAAATGACACGACGAACCTGGAAAGTTTTGTGAATTACTTTGAGGAAAGTTTCCTCAACGCTGCACACAGACGCTTCATTTATTCTGTTTCCGCTGCACTTCGCTTCATTCTTCATTCTTCAATTGTGATATCTGGACTTTTCTCCATTTTCTTTCCTGCACAAACTGATAATGCGCATTAAAACCAGGAGATATTTTAAGGCACTTAAAGGGACTCTTTTTCAGTATAAAACACTGACTCACGTAGCTTCAGATTCAGCTCTCGGTGACAGTTAAATGCGATTTTAAACTGACGTGAACCTGCAGGTAGCAGCTCGAACACGCCGTCCCGGCGCCGCGGTGGAGGGAAGGTGACGAGGTCACGAGGCCGTCGGTGGAGGGAAGGTGACGAGGTCACGAGGCCGTCGGTGGAGGGAAGGTGACGAGGTCACGAGGCCGTCGGTGGAGGGAAGGTGACGAGGTCACGAGGCCGTCGGTGGGTGGCCGGCGTCGCACGGCAAAAAACAGAAATGCAAAACAGCCTTCACGGATTATATAATCCTCTATAATTTCGCTGCTGCTTTATATAACTGAGGAGGATTATGATGCAGAAATCAACACAAAAAAACAACCTCAGAACAGCAGGAAAGAAAAAAAAAATCAAAACATCAGATGAATTCTCCACGGAGCAGTCAGACAGCGTTTCGTCTTACACAGAACAGATATTTCTCTCTTTATTAGCTCCTTCTGATTCCCGACACTGTTATTTTTTCCCTTCAATCTCAACGGGCCATTAGCGAGTACACAGAAGAAAAATTGACAAAAGACGAAAAGACAATACGGGACGGATCGGCGGTGCCGTTCTTCCGTGTTATCGGTGTTTTTATGAAAGTGTTATTTCAATTAAAAAGCGGATAAACTGCTGATTAATTCAGCACACTTCCCAATTACAGATCAAACGGGCCTCCTGGGGGCCGCAAAGCCCCCGAAGATGGCAGATGCCGTGCACACATTCAGGCATATTTCATGCGGCTATGAAATATTGAGCTGGTTGTGTTGCGTTGTGGTACCGCTGGGTGTCTGTGTTGTTGGGGCTGTATGTAGATCTGGCTGTGACACCCCTCGTCTGCAGCAGGAGACTGATATCTGGGACATGTTGGGAGATATACTGTGCAGGGGGGAGGAAGGGGGGGGGAGGGAGGGGGTGTCATGATGCAATCCGAAGCTAAGACGCTCCAGACGAGTTGCGTCTCGCGCTCCTCGCAGCGAGCAATGTTGGTGCAACTTCGGAGGCAAATTAATGCGAGATGCACAACTGATGTTGGTAAAAGTTCAAGTAAGCGAGCACGCGAAGCAAAAAAGACGGTGGATTTGAAGAGGAAGAGAAAAAAGACACGTTTAGAGCCGAGGTGAGCGGCACGACAAACGGACGGAGTTTCTTAAATATCCCACATCAGAAAAAAAGGTCTTTTCTGTCAGTTACGGTTTCGTATCGCCGTGACGAGCTCGATGCGCGTTCGTCTGACAGATTTCGTTGGAAACTTGTGAAACGTGTCAAACGTCGGAGCGTATCTTTTGGTTCGGGCGCGTGAACAAGCACATTTAGTGGTGAGCAGGCAGAAAAAACAAAGGACCGTGCCCTTTGTGTCGTGATGTATCTCTGGATTCTATGTAAAAGTGTTCGTAGCTAGAAAAATGGTTCTGATGCAGAAGTGTCTTCAGCTGCAATACCAGCGAGTGCCACTAGAGGTCGGCTCCAAAAAGCCTCCGGCTCCATAGACTCCCATTCAACTTCTCTCATCAAATCCAAAGTGAATAAAATGTGTCCATCAGTTATCTCGGTGTTGTTAGCTAAAGTCACTCCTTCTTATTAGTTTTCTGGAGGTCCATCCGCTATTAGGAGGCGGGGGGCGGGGCTTGATTCGTCACAGACTGCCGTCACAGAAGTACGAATCCAGGAGGTGACAACGTTTTTCTTGAGTTATATTTTTGTTTCCTAAACCCAGACATGTGGGTTTTTTTTTTCCAAAAAGTTTAATTTTCCTGTCGATCACATGGCTCAAAACGTGCGGTAGTTTTTCATTTTCGTCCACGACAGGAAAACGTGTAACTTTCGCTCGTACGCAGGCCGAAGCGTGTCTATTTCACGTTTTGCCGTGACACCGGTTTGTCCCATCTATTACAGATGTGTAAGATCCAGTCATAATTTAAGATTCGAGTGGAAACCAGCCTGTCTGACCGAGTTAGGATGTCAAGAAGTTTAGACTTTCTCGGGGAAAGTAAAACACCACGCCGCCTCAGCGGTTCTTACAGGCTCGTTTTTCAGAGATCATAATTATTAGAGAGATGAAGTAACTTTGGTGTTCTGATATTAAAAGTATTTCCCCTGTTACCAGATGTTGTGATGTTTCTAGCTTGGCAGATTTTTTTGTTTTTGTTTTTGCAGAGCTGCCTGATTTTTTTTTTTTTCTTTAAATTGAGCATTAGTGGGTGGGGGGAGGGGGGGAGGCTTTAACTCGCAGTCGTGTCAACCTGTCCCGACGATAGCTTCTTACGCTACAAGATTCATGTGCATGCATTGCCTCCCCCCCCCTTCAGCGTGTCCATAACTCATTTGAGTGTAAGAGCAAACAAACTGCTGTAACAGCTCTCTGGACGGCGAGTTCGCCCGGTCCAGTTATACGACTCTCTCTCTCTCTCTCTCTCTCTCTCTCTCTCTCTCTGTTTCCCGCCTCCCAAACGAGCCCGGGGCACTTTGTAACCGCCTCTGCCGCGTCCCGAAAGGACAGTCGGTACCAATAGATGCTGAAATCCGATGTGACCATAACACATAAATCATCTTTTAAAGCACTGAGAAGAGCAGGTGCGGGCATAAACAGTGTCGACGCTGCTTTCTCAGTGATGTAAATAATTTATCAAACCTACACACACACACACACACACACACACACACACACACACACACACACACACACGGAGCACTGTTTATTCCATCCCAGTCAGTGTGTAATCCTCAGACGCCATTTTAGTGGAGGGGCCTGTCAAGACACACACACACACACACACACACACACACACACACACACACACACACACACACACACACACACACACACACACACACACACACGGTCAGTGTTTTAGAGGCGGCCCTGTCTGTCGCTGTAATGAATCCCACTGTGATCACTCTGGCAGTTGTGGTCATCACTCTCTGACCAACACACACACACACACACACACACACACACACACACACACACACACACACACACGCGCGCACACACGCACACGCACACACGCACACGCAGGAGTCCTGCTGACTGTCTGCTCATTCATCATGCGACCCCTCATGGAGTTGCTTGTGGGAGTCTGGGGATGCGATGGAGATGGAAGGACTGAGGAGGAGGAGGAGGAGGAGGAGGTGGAGGTGTGTGGTGGTAGAGGAGAACAGGGTGAGGGGGGCTTGAGGGGGGGGGGTGCACAGACAGACAGAGAGGGATGTGTCTGTGCAGGCGAAGGGGATGCCGTCTCACAGAAGAGGAAGAAGCCCTCGGAGCAGCGTGCCCTGGGGACCGACTTACAGGCGAGAGCAGTGAGTGCAGAAAAAAAAGGGGAGGAGGGCGCTCGTGGGACCCCTCCTCGCCTCCTCCCCTCCTCGCCTCCTCGCCTTCTCGCCTTCTCGCCTACTCCCCTCCTCGCCTCCTCGCCTCCTCCCCTTCTCGCCTCCTCCCCTCCTCGTCCCACAAGAAGAACCCAGCCACCTACAATATGGGTTTTAATCAGGCCTGATTTTTTTTGGCCTCCCTCTCTTATTTCCTGGCCGTTATTTAGAGTTTCCTCTCTCTCTGTCTCCGCCCCCCCCCCCCCCCCCCAGTACTCCCCCCACCTCCCCCCACCTCCCCAACGTTACAGCTTCCCCAGGAGCGTTAAGTGCATATCTAAATAGTTGATGAGCGCTAAGCTGTCGGAGGGGGGGGGGGGGGGGGGTGGGGGGGGGGGAGTGTCGCCGGCGGCGCCTCATTGAACGCCGCCTCAGAAAAAACGCCCGGTGGGACCGCTTTAAAACAAGGCCCCGGCGTCCCGCTGCTCGGCATCCTGGGAAAGGAGACGGTTCCAAGCCCAGCAGGTTCTTCACCTCTTCGCAATCTTTTTAAGATAATTATCAGACGGCTGTGTTGTTTTTTTTTTTTTTTTTTTTATTACTCCATTCGAGTGATGGAGGTAAAGTGTAGATGAAGGCGACGTATGCCGAGGGGAGACTTCCCCCCTTCTTGATGCTGCTGTTCTCCATCTGTGTACTAAAACCAGTTAATTCACTTCTCTGGTTTCCCTTCAACCTGCTTTGACAGCGTCTGTTAGCGACTTCCCACATTTCCAGCCATTAAAAGAGGAAGTCGGCGTCAATTTAAATCATTTTCTAGATGAACTCTGCTGTAAAATGTTATTTTTCACGTCAAATCAGAAACAAAAATGATGATATTTATGCTTTGTTTTTTTCCGGATCATCTTTTTATCTCTTCTTACTCTCTTTATATGTGATTTCCCGTCCTTTTTGGCCTCTTATGAGACAGAGTAAGTTCATAAATAGACGAATCGCTGCGCACCGGCATTCATAAAAGTAAAAAGAAAAGAAATTTCAGATCGTACCTCATAATTATGACTTCCTGTCTCACCATTAAAGCTTCAGTGAGAAGTTGGAAATGAAGTTTAACGTTCATAGTTATCTTTTCATCAGTGTAAAAATCACCTGACGATGTGTTCAGTCGGTCGCCACTAGATGTCACTGCATCCTCCACACATGCTCCTTGGAGGCAGTTTATCAATAATTGCTTTATTTTAAACTCGATGTAATTAATATAATTGTGGGGTTTTATTTACGCGTCATTTTGGAAAACGTCTCGTTAAAAGTCTCACAAGTGTGAAACGTTTTCCGAGTATTGGGAAACATACTGTTGCCATGGATACACGACATAACGTTTGTAATGATGAGGTTCTCGTGATGAGATGATGCGTAATAACCGAGACTTTTAAGATTCTTCAGCGTCAAAGTATTTCATTGTCAGTACGACAAATGGTTAAAATAATTTAAAGGCTAATTCACCGTACCTCATGTTCTCAAATGTGAGTTATTATTCTGTCATGTATCCATGGCAACGGCATACTTCCCGTCTCTCATAAAAGTCCGCGTCTGCTTACACAAGTAAACTAGTAAAAGTTTAAACACAACGTTCTCCAAAATCCTTATAATGACATTAAAATCTCATAGTCATCACATTTTCATAATTACAAGAGCTCGTATTTATGAGGCAGAAAACAAACAACATAATAAAATCTCAATTTGTTTATTTTGCAAATGCTTCTGAAAATTACTGAAACGGATCCAAAAGTGTTCGTAAACACATCTGATTTTACTTTTTACGCAAGAAAACTTTTTGCACCTCGTGATATTTTCAGGTGTTCGGAAAACTCTTCCATGACGGTGCATTCAGGTGCATTCAGGTGCATTTAAGGCCTCTCCTACAATCTGAAGTCGACTGCAAGCCAGCATCTCCTCTTAGCAATGCAAAGTGAGACCGTAACTAATAATTATTATCAAGCGTGGAGGAGGATTCATCTGCAGCATGTTTTAATTATTTTTGTTTTAATTATTTTTGATCACTCGGCGTGTCCGAAAAGTATATTAAATTACGTTACATCGTTTTGGTGTCTGAGCTTCTGCAGACGCTTGTGAATGCACCACGAAAGGAAGTATAATTTTTGAGAAAAAGCGAACACACAGGTGTGAAACTGATATTCATTATAAAAAATTAAAAAAAAAATTTAAAAAAAAGGAGGAATGTCCCTTTAACGGCTCCTTTTCACGTCCTGCGCCTGTTTACCATCAAGCTGTTTTCCTGGTTCAGTCTGTCACACAGTGGTGATGCTCCAAAGTCTACACTTTCCAGCTGCTGTGTGTGTGTGTGTGTGTGTGTGCGTGCGTGTGCGTGTGCGTGTGTGCGCGCCTCATTCTCCTCCAGAGAGCTTGCGAGTTGATGCCCACACTGTGGCAGTGCGGAGATGGAGGAGCTGGCTTGTCCAGAATTGATGTCTCTTGAAGGCGTTTTGTTGTTGCTCTCCCCCCCCCCCCCCCCCCCCGCACCCCCAGGGACCATTAAGCTGAAAATAATTGGCTCTGAATCTCCTCCCTTCATCGATCCTTTAGAGTCAGTGAACTCTCCGAGACACAAGCGCTGGCGTTATTCAGAGATGGAGAAAAAGAAAATGTACACACACACACACACACACACACACACACACACACACACACACTCTTTCTAACTCACACTCACAAACAGTGTAAAAAAAAAGAAAAAAGAAAAAAAAAGGAGAGGGCTGAGAGAGGAGAAAAGGGAAAGAAAGGCAGGCACATAAGGGTTTAAACTACGAGCAGTCGGCAGCGCAATATGAGGAAGAAGCCTCAGAATAGCAGAATCTCAGTGGAGGTTGAATCAAGTGAATTTCTTCCATCTCTGAAGATTTTTTATTTTTTATTTAGATTTTTTGGGGGATTGTTCCAGTGGCCCAAACACTCCTGAACTACCCCCCCCCCACCACCCCATTTATCTCCGGTGACAGTCGCACAAGGCCCCCCCCCTTCTCCACATCTTCTCCGTGACCGGTTGAGAGCGGAGAGGACGGCCGGCGGCCAACAGAGGGAGCCGTTGCTTTTCCGCAGATGTTGATCTGAAGGGGAGTCGTTTAAATCTTCACATCAAACAGCTGCTAACAGACTGAACTGCAGTCACATGCTGTTTATTATATCTTATTTAAAGGTGCTGTTTGGTTTTTGATGTTACAGATTTTTTTTGGGCGGAGATTACAACATTTGTATATAAAAAAAAAGCTGCTTAAATCTGAATTCATTGATTTTTTTTTTTGGTTACTTGGAACAAACTGAAAGCATCCGACATGTCGTCACTTTTTTTTTAAAAGCTTTTACAGTAAAAGTTGATTTGTTAAAGTTTACACCTTCATTTGAAGTTGTGTTGAGTCCCACGGTCACTCCATCGGAAACATTTGTGGCTCCTGTGTTTGACGGAAAATCAAAAGAACGAGCTGAAAAGTCCTAAAATCGCTCTGTAAAATCGGGCCATACGTTCTCTGTAGGTTTTATCACAACGAATGTCACGTTTGATGAGATGTTGATATAAAAAAAAAAAGGAATGAAATAATTCAGCTTTAAAAATGGAAATGCACATAAAAGGACGTACAGTATAATATGAAAAGCATCGGTCTGAGTACGGAGCCTTGTGGAACTCCTCAACTAACTTTTGTGTCTGTGGAAGAATCATCAGCGACTTGAAAGCCCAAAGTTGTTTGCTTTGTCTTTACGGCTACGGAGCTGTTCCTGACTGAATTATTATTATTATTTTTTGTTTTGGAAACTTCACAAAATATTTGATAACATTCACCCACATTTAAAAAAAAAAAAACAAGACAAAAAGTTTGAAAGCAGTTCGGACTCTCCCAGTGTAAACAAAGTGTGCGTCCCTGCAGATGACAGAAAAGTTCAGAAACTATCATTTTACTGTGCGCACACTTTAAATTAGCGAGTAAATAGTCGCTGTGAAGTCGGTGCGCTGAAGTTCGTGACGTTTTGCGCTTTCAAACGACAGCAACATCATTTTTACTTGTCTGTGCGGAGAGCAAACATACGTGCAGCAAAAAAAAAAAAAAAAGAGCTGAATGACTCTAAAATGCTCCCGAGAGATGAAGTGAATCCGCAGTGGCTCATTATATTTTACGTTATAGTCATTGAATCGATGTTTCATGTGGAAAATATTGTAAAAAAAAAATGCAGCTTTAATGAACAGGAATGAATTCGACATGTATTTTCTTCACGCGGTGGCTCGTCGCGTTATTATTTATTTATTGATTTTTAACGGGAACCGTGTGCGGTTCATCGCTTTATTTTTAAGGATGAAAACCATTAAAACGTTGCTGCTCGCTCATTTTGTCGTGAAGCACGTCTGGGATCGTTCTCATTTTTCGAAAACAGCATTCAAAACAAAGCGGCTCGGGTTTTAGCGGCCGCGGCGTTCGCATTCATCTTCAATTACCTCCTTCCATCTTCATGCAGTCAGGTCCGGATTTAATTAAATCTATATCCATCCGTCTTCATCATTCGTGCGGTTTGCTGGAGGAGTCCGCGGCGCTCCCGTCATCAATACGGGCGGACGAAGGCCGCTCTCGGTGAAGAATTGATGGCCGCCGAGGACACAACGGGGGGTGTTCATCTTCGGTATCACTCACTCCCTCTCTGGCCTTTACAAACACGGAGCACTTCATCACCATGAATACGGAATATATTTGCATCCCCTGTCCATCCATAACATGACACCAAGGTAATTAGATCTCTTCATATTCATACTTCAGCGATGACATGAATAATAATCCCGTGTCCCCACCATTGGAAATAGGTCAGGGATAATTGAATTTGTTTATCGTATTTTCTCCCATTAAGAGTAATCAGATAAGTAGTGGGGTACGGCCCCGTGACAGAGTCCTCCACCACTGATGAACCATCACATTAATTGAAGTTAATGGGCAGAGCGGAGGGCGACGGGGGTGAGAGAGAGAGAGAGAGCGAAGAGCGAGCGAAGGAGGGGAAGAGCTGCATGGATGAGTGCATCGAAATGAGAAGGCCCTGAGTTCGTCCTCCGCGTAGCTCAACCGGCGATGGGACGGGACGGGAGGGACGAGGACGCACGGGGAGCAAGACGGGTAATCAAACACGCACTCGGAAATACGGACGAGCTCCCCGCAAACCGGCCGTGTGGCCGCCTTCATCGATATCTGCGGGAAAACTCGCCAAATGTCTGCGGACACGCCGAAGTGACTCGGATCCGTCCCTCCATCGTTCGCACAGGACTCCCCGCTCCACGAAGTCTGGACCGTCTTCATCGCGTCGCGTCAATCGTTTACAGGCGATGTGCCGCATTGCATTGTGGGTGTTTGTGTTGCCCGTGTGCGCTTAAGTGCAAAGTTTTTTTTACTTCATATAAACAACATTCTCGGCTTCCCGAGACAACCAGGTGATCGCTTGACCGTCGGCTGGACAGCCGACCGCGTTCGCTCGCCGAGCTGCAGGTCGGCCGTGTTTCAGCAGAGTGGTGGTGCGTGTAAGAGATTATCGGATGAGTAAAATGATGCCACGCTTTTTTTTTACGGACGGGAAGCGAGTGCTCAAAAGCGACAGCCTGAAAGATGTCTGGAAAAAAAAACACGGCTTTGACCTTTTGTAGTTCTGTGCTCTTATTTCAAGAGGTTTTCTACGTGTTTTTCTACCGTTGTGATGATGTTTTCTTTAGATATTGTTGAAGAGTTGAACCCTCGCGCGCATCCACCTTTTAAAACCACAGCTGGTAACAGGAAGTAAACATGTGACTGTAGTATCACGGGAAAAGCGTGAAATTGAAACATTTGTCCAGTACGGCAAAACGTGACATAGCTACGCTTAGAGCTGTCTAAGCGTGACAGTTACACGTCTTTGATGTCGGGGTGCTGCAACGTAGGTCTTTCATAACCCCAACCATCTGTTTTTGCTCATGGTTTTGTTTTCCTGCATCACATGGTTGTATCATTTTCCTATAAAATGCTACAGGTCAAAAGCGTGTAATATACACGCGCACCCACAGCAGGAAAAGCGTGTAACTCTCACGCCTTGACATCGCCCAGCGTAGCTATCTCACGTTTTGCCGTAGTGGACGAAGCATGTCAATTTCACGCTCTGCCGTGATGCCGGGTCGGTCTGTAACTGATCGCATTAATCTCTGACATACTCGGTTTATTAGGAAGATGCTATTTGAAGCAGAAATTCCAGTTTTGTTTTAGAAAAGACCAGACATATTTTGAGAGAACAAGAAGCACCACCTACAGAGACTCGACCTTTGTAGGAAATTTAAAAGAGATTAGAAAATCAGAAACATTCCTATAAACTAAAGACATTCAAAGCCATGTCCATTCAGATCCAAAGACTGAATGAAGACGAACACAGGAAAAATAAGCCCAAAAGATGTCTGATGAAGCCGAAGGGGGGGGATGTTAAAAATCCCAGACTGCACCGCTGTAGTTACCTGCCAAAGGGGGAGGCAGAGGAACGCCGCTGCCATAACAAGGCTTGACGGGGATCTCAGGAAGCAGCAACACACACAACAATCGATAGGCCGGCCTCGGAGGAAGAGCATCGGGGGGGAGCCAGACTTCACAACCAATCTCCCTCCGAATGCATCAGAAGCACCGCGCACTCCACCGGCGCTCGGAAACACGGCTTCATCTGAAGCGAGGGAAGCGCTAAAGAGGAAGCGCGCGGTGACAAGTCGTATGAAGTAAGAGGTAAACCGCTGACAGAGAAGAGAGAGACCCCCCCCTCCTCCTTCCCTCTTCCCCCCCCCCCCCCCCCCCCCCCCCCCCCCATCTCCCTTCAGTGGAGCTGATCTGTGGAGAGAGCCGGAGCTCCACTCCTCTACTCACAGCAGGCTCTGCGACGCTTCCTGGTGGCTCTGTCACTTCCCCTCAGGCTTTGTTTCTGAGTGTGGGTTCCTGTGTGCTTCTTTTTGTGAGAACTAGTTTAGAGGCTTATTTTTTTTATTTTTTTTTTGGACGGTGGAAGTTGTGGCCGGTTTTAAGAGCAGGACTGAAGGTGGGACGATTTAAAAAGTGACCAGGGTGGGTTTGAGGTCGGTGAACCGGTGAGACCCAAGCGGTAACTACCACAAAAGGAGTAGTTTTAGCCGGTGACCGTGTTTGAGTCCAAAAAGAACCAGTGTTGAAAATCAGCCATGATTCTGAATGTTGCGTAATACTTTTGGGTTTGAATATCTGCTGCGTTCAAATGAAACTCGTAAGTTTGTGGTTACAATATGGGAAGTCATGTGCACCATTCAAATAGGCTGTTAGTTTTTTTTTTCATGGCAAATTTATACATTTATATATTTTTGAATAACGTATTCATTCAAAATGAATTCTCTGCTTGTAGCTCTTACGATTCTTGGCCATGTATCAGAAAGCTTTTAGGCTTATGTCCATCTACAAGCTCAACAGAAATGAGGACTTCACTTATCCAAGGACAAATTTAATATCTAATATTCACTTTGTGGTCGGTTTCAAGAGCAGGACTGAAGGTTGGACGATTAAAAAGTGACCGGGGTGGTTTGAGGTCAGTGGTAACTACCACAAAACAAGTTCTAGATTGTTTTGTGATATTACACTGCTGCGGTTTTAAGCTGACTACGGTTTGGACTGAAAATGACAAAATTATTAAGATTTAACAATCGTGTTCCTCGTTAACAACCTGTTCGTTATAACATGTTGGGAACCTGAATACGAGGTGCTTATCAAACAGTTCCTGTTTAGTAGGAGGATATTTTACCTTCATGAGGAAGTATAACCGAGTTGCGTCTCTTGGTCGACATCATTGTGACCGCTGGTACGTGAAACATTTGTGATTTCACAGCGAAACCTGAAACTGGAGCAGAGAAACAGAAAAGAAGTCGACGAAGACGATCGTGTTGTTTCCACCGCGCTGTAAGCGGATGAATTGTCGTCTTGGAGAACCGTGTTGCCATGGCGCCACAGTTCAGGTGGTTTTGCAGCGAATTTTTTCCCTTTAGATGGCTCAGAAGGTGTTGACAGTCTGGCAACCTGCTAACAAACAGCTAATTTAGCTAAGAATACAGCGAAACAGATAAACTGAAGTTAACAGCCCGTTAACAAAGATAACAAGATAACAAACAGTTAATTTAGCTAAAAACACGTAAAACTCAAGTTAACAAACAGCAAATGACGCTAACGACCCTCAGACGCCTCAGAAGGTTCCCAATGGAACTCGGTGTTGACAGTCTGACTCTGGGGGACGAATTCACGGTTGCACAACTGCCGCCAACGTCAAAGAAAAAACCCACCTGGTGCCTCCCGACCTGACACGCCTTCTTCTTCGGTCTCGAACAACAAAACTCCGCCCCCTCTTTGAAATGTTGAACGTCAACTCAGAAGCACCTCGCCCGGCTCACCGCTTCATCGCCGGTTAGACTTTTTAAAGCATTTCAAGGGTCTCTGTTGACGACTTCCAGAGTTTGACCCAGTGGAAATCATTGCATGGGCTCAGGAACACTTAACTGTAAGCAGGCGTGTTGAAGATGTCCTGTTCCCCAAAATCTGTTTCTCTGCTCCAGTTTCAGGTCCACGGTGAAATCACAAATCTTCACGTTAGCGGTCACGTTAGCGTGTGGAACTCAGCTGCTGATGTTGATCAAGAGACGTAACTTGGAAGACTTCCTTCATGAAGGTTATTGCTTTTCATAAGTGTCTCTATGGAGCCGAAGATTGTTCATCGTCGAGCTGTTATTGACTGAATTTGGGGATGGTTTTTTTTACAGGTGGAACATTTTCAGAAATTGCCCGGGGCTTGAAGGGGTTATGGTTTGGAAAAAGAAGAAGTCAATTCTAGCAGGACACAACCAAAAACTACTATCGTTCTTCTCGGCCCATAATAAAAAAAAAGAGGTGGACCGCAGGAACGAATGTATTCAGGCCGTAAAGTTGCATATGGAAATTGAAACTAAAAGATGGCGGGAAAAAACATGTAAATTATATATATATATATATGTTTAGTCATTCAGGAGACCGTCAAAATAAAAGCCCGAACGACTACACGAGTGTGTGTACAGTCTTGACTTCCCCGTGTGCCGTCCAACCCCCTCAGCGCCTCCTTGTTGTTAGTATAGTGTACGTACAGCGACCTCGCTGTAGCGGGGCGGCGCAGAGTTCAGGAGGTGGCTGTCAGCGAACACGGGGGGCCAGCGGTGTCCCCGGCGGTGCCGTCTCGCCCTCCGTCACCCCCGGGGTGACCTCTCCTAAGTAATTACCCCTGTCACTCAGTCACCCACCCAAACAACATCACCGCCGCCACGACGGATACGTTGATGCTGCTAATCACCGGCTGCCCTCTGGACAACGCGCCTCCCCGCTTTCTCCTTCACATCACCTCCCCGCCTTTTTTTTTTTTTTTTTTTTTTATGAGCCTTCTGTGTTGCGCATCCTCGCCGCATCCCCCCCCCTTTTTTTTGTGTGTGTATTTGCATATTTTTTTATTTATTTTTTTTACCCGCTAATTGTTGTTGGAGGATGACGGCGGCGCATCGGGACGGTCACGGCTGCCGCTGGAGGTGATTTTAATGGGGGAGACACCGGATAATGGCGGTGCCCTCTCGCCCCGGTTTGTGCCCGAGCCTCATTAGGGTGATCAGGGAGTGCCAGTCAGAGAGGGCTGCAGCTGGGGTGAGAGGGCACACTTATTTATCTAAAGGATGAATGTCATGGAAATATTTCATTATGGTTTGCCAAGCCTTCCTAAAGTTTTGTCTTTTTTTTTTTTTAAAGCAGTAATGATGTGAGGAAATTGTTGCCCAGGGATTTTTATTTATACAAACTACTGAAAAAAAAAACATGTTCTGCTTTTTGTCTGCTCATTAACGAAGGCTTATTGTCACGTATTTATTTACATCCGTGTTTCTTATTCACCCCTGAATAAGTGCGAAATGAGGGATTATTTTCATTGTGAGCGAGCAAGAGAGTAAAGAAAAGATAGTTTGCTGCAATTTTACTCCTTATTTTTAAATCCTTTTTTTCTTATTTCGACAACGTTTCAGAACTTATCGTGAATAGTTGCGTTTTAACGCGCGACCGTGTTTGAGTCCAAAAGAACCGCTGCGGAAAAATCAGCCACTAAATGACGGGTTGTTGTTGCTTAATAATTATGGGTTTGAAAATCTGCTGCGTTCAAATGAAACTCGTAGAGTTCGTGGGTACAACATGGGAAGTTGCGTGCACCGCTCAAAGCGGTTAAGTCGTAAAAAAAACGTTGTTGCTAGGCAACATGGACGGCGTCGAGAAGCCACAGAGGCTAACCATTTTGGAAATGCAAAGTCACAGAGGGAAAAGAGGAGGTCATTGGGAAGAGAACTAAAATGGTACCAGACCAGAGGATGCTGGGAAACCTTTGGATGTTAAATTTTTACTGGGATTTTATTTGAATCTTTTACGTGAACAGGAAAGTGAAATTTACGCTTTTTTTTTTTTCTCGCGGGTCCAAGTATTTTTGTCGAAGGTCCGGATTTATCAGGTTCCTGCGTCTGTTTTAACTTCCTGCTCTTTGTGAGTGTGTGTTGTTTTTTTCCCGCCAGCTCCCGTGCTCACCTGAGTCTCATCAGCCAATCAGCTCTCCGTATTCAGTACCGCCTCTTTCGGTTGGCGTCCTTCTTGCTTGTGAGTCGATTGTTCTTCCAGCTCGTTGCTCCTGGTGAATGACGTCTACCTGGTCGTTGTTTTTTTTCTACACCCTGTTATTTTCTTCCTGCAGAACAGCGTAAAGTAAAGCTCGTAATTACCAATAAAACCTCCATCTTCCAGTGTCGTGCGTTTCATTTCCTCTCTCGTGAGCTTATCGGGACACAAACGCAGCGATGGTTCACAGCTGACTGAACATTGTTCTCATCACGCTGATGGATTCAAACGCTCAGACATGCGAATAAATGAAAACGGAAAAAAAAAAAAAAAAAAAAAAAAAAACACGGCGAGGAGAGCAACAGGAGGGCCGTTGCCTGATGCGACCTCGTGTGACCTTCGTGTGACCTCGTGTGACCTTCGTGTGACCTTTGTGTGACCCGCCTCTAGGTTCTGTATCTGTGGAAACAAGCCTGACGTAGCCGATGAGTGTCGCACGTCCGCAGCCAACACATCTTCTTGGCGGAGGCGAGTGTGACTCGAGTCCGTCTGCCGAGATGCAACACGACTCGGCGACCAACAAAAATGTCCGTATGCTGCGACCGCACGACAAAGTGAACCTTGAAAAACCTCGTGCACGAAATCAGAGGAGCGGGAAAAAAAGGCTGAAGATGTTTTCAGTGGAAGAAGATCCCACACACACACACACACACACACACACACACACACACACACACACACACACACACACACACACACACACACACTGCGTTTTGTCAACTTGAATTAAGCCTGTTTTAGTGAAGTTAGCTCCTTGTTAGCTCTGTTAGCTGTTTGTTAACTTGTTTAGCTGGGTTTTTTAAAAAAATTTTTTTTTAGCAAAATTAACTCTTTGTTAGCTGGTTGTTAACTTGAGTTTAACTATATTTTAGTGACACTAGCTGGTTGTTAGCCGAGTCCGAGTCTCTTGCGGTTCAGAAAGACAGGAATTTTTCTTCAACTTCAACTGTAATCAGGTTCGTATGTTTTTATATATTATTATTATATACAGCGTATATATTTATGTTTACAGGCCTCTAAATGAAGCGGGGAGCTCCTGCTAAGCTTCGTAGTGGCGGGTGAAAGTTTATCTTAGTTTATTTTACTTCCAAGTTCCTGTAACGAAGCACGTCTGAAAAAAAAAGGAGGCTAAACTCTGTCAAATGTTTGTTTGCCCACACCTACATCCCGTTTTGACACAGAAGGAAATTGAAGTATACCCCACACACACACACACACACACACACACACACACACACACACACACACACACACACACACACACACACACCGGACTGATTTATTAAAAGAGAGGGGGGTGGGGGGGGGGGGGCGGCGGTCGGAGGGGGCAAAATCGATGGCCTGTTCCCCCTGCCTCAGTCAGCGGAGAGTTAAAACGCTGTTAAACTCCAGCCGAGCGGACGCTCTCCCTAACCAACCCGCCTCACTCGCATTGATTTTTTATTTAGCTTCCAGCAGTGATATGTCTTCCAGTGCACGCAAGAACACACCGAGCCTCCGCAGCCTGTCAGCACATAAATCAGACCCCGTCGAGCCCCGGCCTGCCCGGCGTGCAGAGAGAGCAAAGTCTGTTAACAGAATTAAACTCTTACTTAAGTCTCGGCAACCCGGAGAGGAGGGCGAGTGCAGAGCCGCGAAACGAGCCTCTGACAGCACATCCGGGGGAAAACGAGACGGGCCGCCGTTCAAATGAGCATTTGTTTATCTGTTATTGTGCGGAAAAAAAAAGGTAAACGATACAACAACAACAACAACAACAACAACAGCAGCAGCAGCAGCAGCAGCAGCGGGCACGATGGAAGCCGTTCTGCAATCAACGTTGGGGGAAAAAAAAACGGACGATTTTTGACGGTGCAGGAAAAAACAAACGTACTGAACAAAGCGTCCGCCGTTGTCTCGAGGATAATAAAAAAATGTTAGCACAAAACTGGAAATGATACAGAACACGCTTTCTGGCACCTCAGAAGATCACTGAGCCTCTTTCTCTCTCCACCAGGAGGCGCTACATGTCGTCCAGAGGAAGAAAACGCAGGGCGGCTAAACTCTCAGAGCTCATGGTTAAAATTAAAAAAAATAAAAAAATAAAAAAAAAGCGGGCACCTCCATTCTTTTATTTCCCGCCGGTCGGCCTCGTTTCGTCGGGACATCGCACGTCTATCAACAGCGCGCATTTTAAAAAAAGGAAAAAGTTTCGGCCAAAAGCGGGTAAAAAAAAAAAAAAAGCCCTCAGAGACCAATTTACAGTTTAGTCCCTGCAGCTGTGCTCCCGGCCGGGCAGCGAGCTCCATCCATCATAACGAACACCGGCTTCATCTGTGTGTGTGTGTGTGTGTGTGTGTGTGTGTGTGTGTGTGTGTGTGTGTGTGTGTGTGTGTGTGTGTGTGTGTGTGTGTGTGTGTGTGTTGAGAAGCCGGTGAGGGATCAAGTCGTGGTGACTCCCAACCGGTTGATCTGCTGTTTAGGGGAAGTTCTTGATGTTTGAGGATGTTGCGTGTAAAAAAAAAAAAAAAAAAAAGTTTTTGCGAAGTTTGAGCGAAGACGGAAAAATCTTTTATTTTACTTGGATTACAAATTCATACTTTATCTTGTTGGATCATGAACACGCGCTTGTTTCTCTATGGAACAACGTTTAACTCAGGAGTTCTTGGTATTTAGTGTTTGCTGAGAGGATTGTTAGCGTAGCTTAGCATAAAGATGGAAACGGCGACCGACATCCAGCCCGGCTCCATCCGTAAGGTAACAAACCTCTAAAACTCACGAATGAAAAAAACACGATCTCTCCATAGTTTTTTTTAAGTTTAAGCTCCGCCTTCTTCCACAAATCTTCTGCTTCTTCTTTTTGCCATCTGAAGACCACACTTCCCATGAGCCCCGGCTCTTTTCCGTCACCCCTCGGCCTCCTCTGAGGTCTGAACATGCACATTGTGAATTACCGGAAACAAATACGATTTTAAGTGGAACGTGAAACAGCAGGACGGGAAGGAAAAAAAGATGAAGAGGATAAAAAAAACAACAATTACAACTCAACCTTGGACTATCGACTGCATTTCCTTTATTTCTTCTTTCCTTTTGTGTGCTCTTGAACTTGGTTTCTTTGTTTTATGTGGCTGCTTATTTGTTTCCTTTTTTTGGAAAACATATAATTTTAATTATTCAATTATATAATAGGCAGAGAGACTTTTATACAACAATCTTTATTACTGCATATTATTAGTCTTCTTTTGCCAATTAAAAAGGGATTTTTTTTTTTGTTGTTTTTTTTTTTGTTTCGCTGGTCACAGTGTTTGTACTGGAGATGAAAAGAAGCGGATCAGATGCAGCTAATTGTAGCTCTCTCTCTCTCTCCGTCTTTCCTGCGGCCTTGAATTCGTGCACGATATACGCCGAAAAAAACCAGAGCGCCTTATTAATCCTCTCACACAAACCTAATCACGTCCAGCATCAACATATACAAGCAAAGCTCTTAAATCTCTCCAGATGAGCAGAGCAAAGGTACAAAGCGGAACTGTAAATGATGTCGGGTTCTCTCGCAGGGCATTCGATGCAATAAAGTCGTGCTTTTTAAGATACGGAGAACAAAAAGTACACATGCTACGTGTACATACTTTTTAAGGGGAAGCTGCAGTACGTACTAAAAAGTAAAAATAAATAGTCTGCGATTCAGAGCGCAGGGTTACTACGTCCAAATACTTAGTATGTTAAATGTAGTACGCCAAAAGTACCAGGATGTTGTACTACGTCCGCTCGTAGCATCATACTCTGGCTGTTTTTGACCCGCAATCCTCTGCAGAGGAAAATACGTGACTTCGACTGAGCTGTCGAGACGGTTGGTGGCGCTGATGCTCCGCCCACAAAATGAAGGAGAAGTAGATGAAGAGGCATTTAAAGGAAGTGTACTCGTGCCAAATCGCATCCTTTTTCTTTTGACCTCAAATGTCGCGCTACGGGTCGCGATGGTTATGACCAAGAGGGTCAAAGTTCATTTTTATGATGAAGTAGTATGTCCCCCGTTGACAAATGCAAGCTGATGTTGAGAAAGCAAAAAACAGATGAAGTTGAAATACCACTGACGGCCACTAGAGGGCTGGCTCCAAAAAAAAACCTCCATTAGACTCCCATTGAAAAACCATCAACTTCTTCTCCTGAAATACAAAGTCAGTAAAATGTTTTCCACAAAGTCATCATGGTGCCATTAGATATAAGAAGTAACTCATTCATTATGTATTAGGACTCAAGCACAACATTTTTGGGGGCTTGTCCGGTTTGATTGACAGGCCTGGGGGTGCAGTGTGGTTCCCAGTAAAGGTGGGCGGGGCATAGTGTCCTCAGGTTCTCAGTCCAATCCACCCCAGATCTCGTCCAAATATGGTCACTTCTTCCTCCAAGAAACCAAGATGGCGACGGTTAAGACTTCAGTTCACTAACTAGGTCTGAATACTTGTGTAAAAATATATTTACATGTATATATATATATTTATATATCAAATATATTTGCAAAAAATTTCTGAAAATGTGTTTTTATTTTGTTATACGTGGTTGAGTGTAGATAATATACACTCGCTTAGAAAGTTAGGATACTTTCTGAAGCAGCTCCAACTTGCTGCATTCAGGAGACAATATTTTGTATATCAGCATCTCCGTTTGTCGTGGTTTTGTGTCGTTTGCGTGATTACCCGGCTGGTTCTAGTGCCGATCCTTTCACCGCTCTCACCGAACTCTGATTTCCATTTAAGAGTATCCCACGTATTATCTGCCAAAATCAAACCATCCCCTAAAACTGACCGTCTTCTCCTCGTCGCATTTATAATCATCACCTACTTTAATAAATTCTATTTTAATATCCGCCTTCTCCGTGGTTGTTTTGGTCGTTCTGTAGGTCCAATCAGGTTCCCTCCGTCCGACTGATCGAACTACGTTTCAGTCTTTAACGGCGGCGGAGGGACTTTGAAAAGAGGAAGTTACAGAGAGACGAAATAAAGACAAAGAAGAAAAAAGGAAAAGAAAAGAAAAGAAAAAAGAAAGCCGGGCGGAGAGAGAGCGTCTAATCACTTTCTCTCCTTAATGATCCACTTTCCCGCTACTCGGCCTGCTCTGCAAGGTGGAGGGTCACACGTCGGCGGAGTCCGAGCCGCGAAAAAGTGCGAGCCTCCTGTCACCCTGGCGATCACTAATAGAAGTCCCCCCCCCCTCTCCCCCCCACCCCCTCCACCACTGCCCCCCCCCGCCCTTCAGAGCAAGGGCACTGTTAGCACACATGTCAAGTCCGGGGATGGAACAAGAAGGATGTTCTGGCAGAAAGAGAAAAAGAAAAAGGAGGAGGAGGTGGTGGTGGTGGTGGTGGTGGGGGGGGGAGAAGGAGCGGCAGCACCATTTGCATACGCCTGTGATCCTAATATATACAGGTTGCCAACCTCCGAGGTCGGAGTTCAGCCCGGTTGCCGGGGCAACTGGGCCGTTCTCCCCATCACTAGCTCGTTAAAGAGCCGCGGGAATAGGAACGGGTCCGCCAACTGTCCTCGTCGCGCCGCGGCCGTGTCTGTGTGCGACCCCGCCGAGTAATGAGGACCTCCGCCGCGACGCACACACACACACACACACACACACACACACACGCACACACACACACACACACACACACACACACACAAAGAAGGAGCACACTTACACACAATGACAACACGGACACCGATGAAATTACAAACAAAAGCTACATGCACACACATAACGACCTCAAGACACCGCCGATGCAACTAAATGCCCCCCCCCTCCAACCTGCCCCCCCCCTTCATGTACATACACACACACAGACACACACACAGACACACACACAGACACACACACACCACAATGGCCTGACAGTATTTTTTAGCGACTACAACCGAAATTCTTTTCTTTTTTTTCCGACAACTCATCTTTTAAACTTTAACCCCCCCCCCCTTTCCCCCTCCCACCCCGCCACCACCCCCACCCTAAAAAAAAAAAACAAGCTTACCGAGCGAGTGTTGCACCTCTCCGCGGCTTTCTCAGCATCAATTAGCATGTTTTTGTGCAGCTGAGCGTTTCCTCTGGTGGGCCGAGGTAAATAAGGAGATGGAAATGAGGTCCAGCGCTCTAATCCAGCCAGGGTGCAGGTCTCACAGTAATCCCCCCAAGAGCTGCTTGGCCTGGGGCATGCAGAGGGGTAATCCAGCCCCCTGGGACCTCATCCACCAGCCGGCTCACACACACACACACACACACACACACACACACACACACACACACACACACACACACACACAAGTGGAGAGAAAAATGAGAGAGACAGAGCGGAGAGAAGAGACGGCACAAAGCAACCACTCGATGGAAACCTTCAGGTGACACGTCCAGATAACCACGTCTGAACATTTCGTTAGAAAAGTCTTCCAAGTGTTTATTTTTAAGGTGTCGATTTAGACGAGCTGAATGAAAAACAAGCATTTATGGCAGATTTGCAGAAAAAAAAAAAGCTGTATTGACCGACATCGTGACCTCCTGACAGAGAGGTCACCAGAGGACTGTTCGTCACGTCGCATCATGTGTTGAATGATGTCGTTTCCAACATTTTTATTAAGCTGCTGGAGACATTTTATTCACTTTGGATTTGATGAGAGAAGTTGAATGGGAGTCTATGGAGCCGGAGGCTTTTTGGAGCCGACCTCTAGTGGCACTCGCTGGTATTGCAGCTGAAGACACTTCCTGCATCAGGCCTCATTTTTCAGAGGCTACTGGTTGAAAACCTTTTACACCTAAAAACGTTAAATTAACCCGCACTATAGAGAACATCGATCGTGTCCGAAAATAATCTAAAGATCTAAAATCTGTAAGTAAACACAAAAAAAGTTCAGTTTGACGACCTAAAATGTGAAAAAAACTGAAGCCTAAACATCTTAAAACAAACTAAATTGGACTTTTCTATTTCCGAGGCTCTAATCGAGTACATCAGCAGAAAAAAAACAACAACAACACGCGGGCCAAACATACAGCCGCGGTAATTGATGTCCTTGTGCCGCTGCCCTGTTGATTGTTTCATATTCATTGACTCTCTCTCACCTTAGGCTGCTGACAGTAGGATCCATCCCTTGTCCACAGGGTTGGAGGCGCAGCGGGCAGGCCTGCGGGCCAAAACCCAGAGCGAGAGAGGTGGGATGGCGTGGTGTGTGTGTGTGTGTGTGTGTGTGTGTGTGTGTGTGTGTGTGTGTGTGTGTGTGTGTGTGTGTGGCGTTGCTGCTGCTACCTGTGCCGCGGTGCATTATCCAGCCAGAGAGCAGACATGTGCTTCGAGGCGGTGTAAACAAAACAGTGTGTGTGGTGTGAAGAAAAAAAAATTACAAATAAATCTCCATATGACTCTCACAGGGCCTCGGCGTGCTCGTCTGGCTGCTAACACACCTCACCGGTGTGTCCAGCAGCACAACAACAACAACAACAACAACAACAACAACAACAACTGTGTGACAGTCAGACACAACAACAAATAATTCATGGAACTTCATTTCCTCACCTGTGGCCGCCCTGATCCTTACGTACGCTCACATCCGCACATGCAAGGACCTTTTATTGACTTTTTTTTTGTTTTTTTTGTACAACAGCCAGAACGCCGCCGCTCAACATCAAAAGAATTATTCATGTTGTTGTTTTTTGGCGGGGAGTTTAACCCGCTCCCTTCCACCTTTAGAGGCCAATTAGTACCTGCGGCGTAATGAGGCTCGACAGCGTGCGAATGTTCCACGTAATTAACACAAATGGCGTTAAGCAACCGCGCGACGCAGCCCGGCTGCATGCGGCGATGAGAGAAAGAAAAAAAACAAAAAAAAAAAACGATCGTAAGTCCCGTCGTTGCGTCGCGAAACCGATTTCGCCGAGACGTGGAATCGAGACACGGAACAGATCACATTGACTTTTGTCTGACAGGCCGCGGGTGAGCGAGTGCGTGTTACAGATTTGTCAGACTACTGAGCGATGAGTGTGTGTGTGTGTGTGTGTGTGTGTGTGTGTGTGTGTGTGTGTGTGTGTGTGTGTGTTTGAGGTCCGCGGAGAGGTGGTGTGACTGCGCTGACATGTGTCCGACAGCGCTGCTCGCTCCTGGGCCTTCCCTCTCACACTCCACTGGCCTGGCTCTCCCCTGAGCTCCATGCATAATGCAGCAGGCCAGAGACACCGCCCTGCATGGTAATGTGCATGCACGTGTCTGCTGCGTGTGTGTGTGTGTGTGTGTGTGTGTGTGTGTGTGTGTGTGGACGCTGTGTGCGACAACAGGAGGAGAGAAGTAGCTGGCGTGGCTGCTCGGCATAACAATGTGTGTGTGAACAGTCAGCATGTGATCCACAGAAGCATGAAACAACATATTTTTATTCAACATAAAGTGCATTAAAATAAAATCAGTTGAATCACTTTGTAACATAAACGTCATTCAAAATGCACTTCAGTTAAACAGCTAATGAAGGATTGATTGTATATAAAAGTGTTCGTAGCTTCCAGGTCTAAAAAAAAGTGTCTTCAGCTGCAATACCAGCGAGTGCCACTAGAGGTCGGCTCCAAAAAGCCTCCGGCTCCATAGACTCCCATTCAACTTCTCTCATCAAATCCAAAGTGAATAAAATGTGTCCATCAGTTATCTCGGTGTTGTTAGCTAAAGTCACTCCTTCTTATTAGTTTTCTGGAGGTCCATCTGAAAATAATCCCTCATTCATTAGAAAAGAAGATTCAAGAAGACCTGTTTTTGGGGGCGTGTCTGTTTGATTGACAGGCCTGTGGTGCTGTAAAGCTATCGGTGGGCAGGACGTAGTATCGTCAGGTGTCCAATCAGGTCAGTCAGATCCACCTGCTGGCTCCTCCCCCAGCTCCTCCAAATATGGCCACTTCCTGCTCCGAACTAGCAAAGATGGCGCCGGCCACTTAACTCCTCCCATATTGCGGCAACAATTAAAGTCCATGATGAAAGATGTCCACTTAAATTGCCCGACTAAAAATAAAAAATAACTGAGCCATCCCCTCTGTTTGATATTAACGATGTGGCGGGAGAGCTGTTTACTTATTTACCACTTCAAATAAAGATTGAAAAAATATTATTGTTCTTTTTTTTTATTTCCTACTTTGATGCTAAAACTCTTTCGTCAAAACAAGTGACGTCCGAATCCTGACTTTTAAACCGGAGAATTTTATCGTACAGAAATAAAGTGCTCCAGAAATGTCCCGCAATTAATCTGCATCATATTTTTTTTGCATTAAATGAAAGTGGTGCTGCTAGCCTCCAACTTTAGCTCCCTGATTAGCACGTTGTTGCCTCCACTCCGACGGACCTGATGAAAAATCGTTGCTTCTGCTTCGGGAACAATTATATCTGCGATAACGGCTCCAGCTTGCACGAGAAAAAACACAAACAAGACCCGAACCCCTGGTCCCCCCCCCCCCTCAACGTCCACCCACCCCCCCACCGACCGCGGTCATTACGGCTACAGATAGCGCTGCTGCTCGTGGCCTTCATTATCGGCCTCTCTTTTTCGTGGCTCCTCCTCGCTGCCCTTTCTACTACCGCGGCCACCGCGGACGGACCCCTAATAAAGGCCTACAGGAGAGATGAGCTGCCACCAACCGCACTGTAATTGTTATGGCATCATTATGGGATGTCCTTTACGGAGAGAGCTTGAGATAATTTAATTCCTGGTAAAAAAAAAAAAAAAGGAAAAAAAAAAAAAAAAAGAGGTCAGATATGCAGAGAGAGGGGGCCAGAAAGAGTTGAAGGGTACTCTACTACCCTCCCCCCCCCCTCAACCCCCCAACAATTGAGTCCACGTTTCAAGTCTTGGCTGACACGTCCCCGGTGGAGGATTTGACATCCGAAGTACTAAGTAGGCTGGCAGAGTGCCCCTGGCGTCGGGGGCACCCAGATGGACGTGGCTTGACCGTGATCAAAGCTCAGCCGCTGTCCTCCATCAAACCCCTGAAGGACACGACCGCGGGCGCCCAGTCTCCTCTCCTCACCCCCCCCTCCCACCCCCGCCCCCCCCCACACACACCACTTCTTCTGCCTTGAAAAAAAAATAAAATGCGCACCCAGAAGAAGATCAACACACTTGAAGTTTGTGGAAATTTTACGCTGGCAACAACATCAATCTGATATAAAAGCGAGGTGGGGGGAGGGGGGGGGGGAAAGCAGACTAGACTGAGCTGCTTCGCGGATATCAATAGTCTGGTATTGTCTCGGGCGCGAGGAAGAAGAGGAAGGAAAAGGAGGGAGGAGGGAGAGAGAGAGGCTAGATCAGAGAGTTTGTGCCCAGTGAGGGCTCAGTCTGCTGGGGGCAACGCTTCTGGCAAACCCCCTTACCCCTGCTCTGACCTGGAGGAAGCCCCGGCCGCTGCACTGCAGACACACAGTGGGGCGGGAGGGGAGGGGAGGGGAGGGGAGGGGAGGGGAGAGAGGCGTGCTGAATACCAAAAACACGGCAACCAGCACAACGGGGGGAAAACAACAAGGGGGAGTGAAGTGTAAAAAAAAAAGATGTGAGGATGGGTTTTAATGCAGGAGCAGGTTCTGCAGATACACTGAGAGCGGGTGGAGGAGGTTTTTTTTAAATGGTGGCTGGTGGCAGTCTCCCCGACCTACCACTCCCCCCCCCCCTCCCACCTCCACCCTCCCATCGCTCTGACTGATGGGATACAAGCTGCTTCCCGTCGTATCGACATGCTGAGCAGCTCCACGTCCTGTCAGTCATCCTGTCAGTGACGGGCCTGTACCCAGGTGTCTGAGCCTGACTGCTCCCCATTACCAACATGCTAGCGGGTGCCTTTAACTTAACAAGACCCCCCCCACCCCCCTCCCACCCCCACCTCCACCCCCACCACCACCGCCCACCACCACCATCACCACCCACGCCCGGTGATTTAGCTCTGCCGTGGTGCAGCCGTGTCCCCCCCCGCCCCCAACCGTCCTCACCCCCCACCGAGAGCAGCCGGGAGACCCCCCCCCGCCTCCTCCCCTTCCCCCGAAATGCCACGCGGCTCCGGAGACCTTTGGACCGGCGCTGACTCGTATAAGGAATCAATCACCCGCTCGCTGTCTGGGCCCCCGCCCGGCTCAACTCAGCGCCGGAGACACAGCTATTGACAAGCCTGACTTACAGTAAGGCAGCTGTGGAGGGGGAGGGGGGGAGGGGGGGGGGGTGCACCGGCTTTAAATACAGGAGGAATCGAACGGCCCGTCGCTGCTGTCGAAGGGAGGAGCAGAAAGAAGAAGCGGCTTGTTTTTGGGTTCCTGACGAAGCAGCTCGGAGTTTATTTAACGCTGTACAATGCTAACAGATTAGCATTAGCATGTTGTCGTTACCTGTACAGGTGTAGCGCTGCAACAACGATCCGCCACGTTGTTTCTCCAAGTGAGGAAATATCATGTTCAGTTTTCTTGATTTGGCTGAAATTCATCTACATTTTTTGAAGTTCTTGAAGATCAAATCATCTAAATCGTGTGTCACACGAAAGAGTAAATATAAACAAAGTTTATATCGATGTTTAATCTCTGATGATTAATTCACAACGTCGACTCGAAGCCTCGTTTTGGTCGTTTGCCTCGTTGCTGTCAAAAAAGACTCAACACTTCCTGTGTCTGTTTCAAATTAAAAAGCCCTCGAGAGTTTCAGTAGAGAGAAAACCTTTTATTTCTTAAAAAGGAAAGTTACAGGAACCTGTTGCGACTAAAATCAGACAATCACATTTTAAAATGAGTAAATCCGGAAGAATCGTTTATTGATTATCGTACGTAAACTTCCAGAGTCGTTACACAACCTTAGAAACCAGCCACGACTCAACAGCGTACGCTCCTAACTTCAATTTAAACAAGTAGCACTGTTTACCAGCCACAAGCAGGAAGTGACCATATTTGGACGAGTCGGGGGGAGGAGCCAGCTGGTGGATCTGACCGATCTGATTGGACACCCGACGATACTACTTCCCGCCCACCGATAGCCTTGTGTGTGTGTGTGTGTGTGTGTGTGTGTGTGTGTGTGTGCGTGTATGTGTGTGTGTGTGTGTGTGTGTGTGTGTGTGTGTGTGTGTGTGTGTGTGTGTGTGTGTTGAACTCGTTGCCGCTCAGCGTGGGTTCTCAGCTGCAGGACGGCGAGGTCGCGGCTCTGCTCAGCTGCTGTATGTCAAGTCGGTGGACCGGGGTCCCCGCCGGTCCTCCGGGGGACGAAACCAAATGTTCTGCTTTTCTTTTGTTTCTGAAATGTGCAGCTGGACGTGCTCGATATGATGGATTTGCATCGTTTGACATCGCGAATCAATAAGTTCAGAAAAACAAAAAGCTCACGCTGGTCAAATAGAAGAAGTTTAAAACAGATGAAGATATTTGAGAACCAGAGCGACTCTGGAGAGTTTTCGTCTCATGACGTTCACATTTAATTCTTAGTTGTCCAGTAACTTTGTTATTTATTTGAAACCATTACTTTTTTAATCCAAAACTCTCAGCTGGTACATACGTCTCTCTGCAGCACCTCTCCATTACCACATCAACTAGAGCTTCACCACCTCCTCCACCTCAACCCCCCCCCCCCCTCCCCCTCCCGACCTCGACTCCCCCGCGCCCTCCCGGCTCGGGAGGAGAGCGGTCCCACTCCGGCGGACTTCAGTGAACTCCTCCGCCCCACCTCCCATCCCTCCTCTTCCTCCTCCTCCTCCTCCTCCCCCTTGCTCCTCCCCCCTCCTCCTCCTCCTCCCTCTCTCAGAGCTCCCACTTCTTCTTCTTCTTCTTGCCTCGCCAGCCGGCCGTCATCGATTTCATGTTTGGGCTGCCCACATTGATTTTCATGCAGGTTCATGGATCATACCGCTGCTTCCTCCATCTCAGTAGTACAGTGGGAGGCGAGGAAAATCGTCTTTGACAGTTGCTGCACAGACATGCAGCAAAAGGCCCCCCCCCTCCTCCTCTTTCACCTCCACCCCGCCCAACCTCTCACCACCTTCTCCCACAAGCTCGCTCCTCCATTGTACCTCCTTTAACCGCTCCCCCCCGCTCCTCACCTAGACCTGTTTCCTCCCCCGTCTGCTCGGCGTCTCACTGGCACACGGTGGCCGTCAGCGGAGATGCACATGTGCACACGTTTTTTCAAAATAAAAGCACAGTATATCTAATCATACACTAAATACGTTTTCAGGATTTAAACCTCGACAGACAAATCTCACGACTTTAAGACTGAAGGTGAGTGAAGCCTTTTTCTGCATTCTTAAATAAGTCTTAAATAACGATCTATTTTAGACTTGTTGATTTCCCTTTTGCTGATTTGTCTCGTTATTATTGTTATTATTATTATTATTACAGAAATCTGAAGTCATGTTTTTAAAATCTAGTAAATGGATATAGCTTTGATATCGCCTCCGTTTGAATCCAATTTATTATCATTTAGCATCTTTTATTTCTATTTCTATTTCTTCATGATCTTTTAGTCTAAAACTTTCCCCCAAATCTAAAGATGCATTTTTGCGCCATGAAGTGAGTCTTCAGTTCTTTTCAGAGTCCAACTTTCCTGAGAGGAGTTTTAATCCCAGAGAGCACGTCTCCGTCGGCAGCCTGCTCCTGTAGATATTCTATAGGTTCTCCGGGTTTATTGTGCAGTTTTCAACCTGACAAAACAAAACACTTCAGGTCGGCTTTGATGATGATGTAAGAAGTTCACTCCAGAAAAAAATAAGCAAGATTATAAAGAGTCCTCAAAAGAACAATGAAATAAAAAAATAAAAAACACTGGCTCGCAATATGGGAATGAGGCTTTCTACACATGAACTGAGTTGGTAATTCCAGTATTTGAGAAACTGTGTTGACCACAGACTGGATATAAAAGTGTTCGTAGCTTCCGGGTCTGAAAAATGAGGCCGATGATGTTTTTTGGGGGCGTGTCTGTTTGATTGACAGGCCTGTGGTGCAGTCAGGTTATCAGTGGGCGGGACGTAGTATCGTCAGGTTTCCAATAAGATCGGTCAGATCCACCGCTGGCTCCTCCCCCAGCTCGTCCAAATATGGTCACTTCCTGCTCCAAACCGCTCCGAACTAGTAAAGATGGTGACGGACAGAATCTGAACTGGAGGCTTCATAACGTTCACAAACCAACGGGTGACGTCACCGCTGGTTTCCTGCTTGGTGGTGTAAAAAAAAAATGTCTCACTACAGTCTTAAAACATTTCAGATTTAGACGGCACAAGCAGAAACAATGTAACCTGTTTCCATGGTGATAGGTTATAAAACTCAAGCAAATTGCAATCATTCAAACTTTTTTTTTTTTTTTTTTTTTTTATACCGCCAAATGCGGCTTTGCACTAGCGGCGCCTCGATATTTGGGAGTAAAATCAAAAGTGGATTGAAGGTTAACTTATTCCACCGTCCCTGCAGTTCCCAGGCGTGTCCCTCAGGGGACGCACAGGGGGGATGACTTCTCCCGGTCCCTTGTTGTTGTTGTTGTTGTTCTGGTTGTTGTTGGAGTGCATCAGCGGTGACCTGTGAAAGCGGCAGAAATGTCACACACTTCATTTGTGCAGCAGTAAAAAGCCTCCTGCCGTCTGGGGAGCCATCGATCCGACCAGTTATTACAGCGGAGGCGAGGCAGGAGGAGGCAGGAGGAGGCAGGAGGAGGCAAGAGGAGGCAAGAGGAGGCAAGAGGAGGCAGGAGGAGGCAGGAGGAGGCAGGAAGAGGCAAAAGGAGGCAGGAGGAGGCAGAAGGAGGCAGGAAGAGGCAAGAGGAGGCAGGAGGAGGCAGGAGGAGGCAGGAGGAGGCCGTCACCAGCGCAACACCGACAACAGCTGGAACTCTCCTTGCTCTCTCCACACAGATCACATCATCCTCCTCCGTCCTCCGTCACACCTCCTCCTTCCTCCTCTGAACTCTGACACTCACCACCTCGCTCTCTCGCTCAGTCTCCTCTTCTTCTTCTTTCGCTCCCTCATCTTAAAAAAAAAAAAAAAAAAAAAAAAAAAAAAAAAAAAAAAAAATCCCTTTCCTGTCTCTCCACCTTCGATCGCTCTACTTTCCCCTCTCTTAGTTTCATTGTTTTATATTTTAAAATCCAGATCTTCAAATGTTTGGAGGTGTCTGCCACTGTTATTCTTTACACTACCACTAGGTGGCACTGAAGGAAGTATTTTTTAATTCTTCAAATTTTTGCACAAAAAGGCTTCAAGAAAAGGGGGATGATTGTGTTTCAGGAAACCAACATGGCAGGTGGTTGATGGAAACTTTCAGGTTGTCTTGGTAGCGGCGAGGTAGCGGTATTGCTCGAAAAAGGTTAAACAAAAAACCCACAAAATTAAATTTAATATAAACCACACTGCAGTCATGAGAGCCCCCATAAAAAAATCTGATTATTGTTGTATTTCACCTGGAAATAATCAGAAAGTTTGAAGATTCTTACGTCTCAGCATCATTTTTTGGGGGGTTATCAGTCAAACTCCCTTTTTTTTTTTTTTACAAAATAATTTTATTTTAATATATTATAATATTTATTATCGAGCCATTTGGAATGATGATAGATAAACAGTCATAAAGATATAGAATCATAAATAAATAAAACATAAATAAATAACACTCAAAATATAACGCTAAAACTACCTTACTGCAGACAAAAAGCACACAAATAAAACGAAATTATAAAAATTCTATTTACATCTTATACGTTGAATATGACTTGGTGCTCCTGAACAAACAGAGAGTTGTATGTATGTTGGTAATTTTCACTTCTTTGGTCACCAAAAATATGTTCACATACTTCGCTGCTAACAAAATATGAAGCTATATGCATATATATATATATATTTAGCACTCTCTCCAAAAACAGATCCTGATCTCAATGAGATTACCTGTTATAAATAAAGTTTTACAATAACACTTACAATAAAGAACAAAAATAACACGCAAACTTTTGTTTTATAAGTATTCTTAATTGGATTCGGCTCAAACCAGAAAAATAAGACTCGGTCAAAACCTGGTTCAAGGCTGGACGGTGAATGAAACTGCGGGGCTTTTATTTTGAAAGGAGGCCTTTTACTTTGTGACGTGACACCGGAAGTGAAGGCGTTCCACCATTGATGTAACTTTATGAGTCAGTCAAGTCCCTGGTAATCCGCCCGTAAACACCGTTGGACATCAACAAATAAACGGAGGAATTTATATCTGACTGATGTGAAAAGAAGAACGACAACAATAACAATGTGGATTTATATTCGTGACCTTTTTGAAGGAGTTTTAACACCTTTTGTAACCACCTGGATTTAAACTGCTCGTCAGGACACCTGGACCGGATCCGACCACCTGAAACAAGGCCGCTCTGGACCCGACTTCAAGGTAAGACTTTGTTTTCTGTCCGGCTGCTGGTTCCGACCGTTTCCAGAGCGAACTGTAACGCGCGTTGTTACTCTTGTCCTGTTTTGTTTGTTTTTGCGCGCGCGAGGACTAAAGTGAAATAGCTCGAGCAAAGGTAGTTACAGCTGTGGTTACAGCTGTGGCTACAGCTGTGGTTACAGCTGTGGCTACAGCTGGTAATTTCTGCTGAGTCACAGCCAGGCTTCAAAAGTTGTCTGGAGTTTGTCTCTTTTCTCAACTGTCTTATTTTAATTAATTTACATGCTTCCTTAATTATTTATTATTTATGCAACGAGCCTCGTGGAATGAAGAGAAACAGTAATTTTTTTTTCTTATACTTTTATTTCTAATTCATTACAGTATGTGTCCAGTGTCTTGAAAATTGCTTAAACAGTTTGTGTATCACATAAAAAAAAAATAATAATAAAAAAAATAAAATAAAATAAGTGGACCAATAGAAAAAGCAGCAACACTTGTTCATGTATTTTCTACTTGGATCCATGTGGCTGATGTACGTCTATACAGCCCCCGGCATCCCCCCCCCCCCCCGGCCAGCCCCCCTGCCCCCCCCGGTGATTGTCACTGATCGGAGCGACACCTACAGAAAGAAAACCCATCTGCGGTCGTGGCGTCCTTCACGTCACCATTCACGGAGTATAAACTAACCTCTGCCGGCTCTACCTCACTCTCACAAAAGGTGTTCTGTATTTTTTTTTCTGAGAGTGACCTTGCCTGCGGGTGAAAACCACCGTGCATTAATTCCCCGATAAAAAATAATAAAGCAAAAAGGCTTAAACACCAACGCTGAGTGCAGACGTTTATGCAAACCTGCAGGAGTCAGAACCCACTCGAGCGAGATGAGTGCAGATAACAATGTGGTGAAATGTGAAATCTGCAGTACGCGGAAAATAAGACGCGATCTAATCTCGCCAGGATCCCTGCGATGGTGCCGATACTACGGGCAGAATTTAAAAGTAGTTTGTGAAGGTTTTTAGGCTTTGTGCTTTTAAAACAACGTGTAGTATGTTGAATTGGAGCCCAAAATGCAAAACCGGACTGTTTGATTGATAATACAGCAGGAGAAAATAATTTCACCGTGTTTCGGGGTTAAACCAGTTATTGCGATCGCAATAATTAACGCAAACTGCGCAAAATTAGCGGGAACTTGCAATTTCTTTAAAAAAAAATTCCCGTGATTTATTTCTGCAAAAAAAAAAATGTCGTCAGCTGAAGTTGTCCTGAAAGTATTAACATCATGAAGTAAATCTTTTCAAACAAAACTCGCTTTATTAAGAAAAATAGCTCAGGAAGGCTCCTCTCCCGTTTTCTTATCACCAAAATATAATTGGTGGACAAAACTGGAAGTGACGGGAGTTGCGGGGAAATCTGGCCTTCACAATAAAAGTTTTGAATTAAATATTTCATATCGATGGAAGTGATTACATATTCCTGTATGTTAAAATAATGTTATACACACACCAGGTTGTAAGAGACTGCTCTTTGTTTTTGTGCATCCAGTCGGTCTGTGTTGAATTAACATGAATTAAACAGCATCTGAAGCTTTTATTTTGAAAGGCTGACGCAGTTGTTGTTTCTATATTTCAGTCACTGACCCTCTGTTCTGTAAAGCTACGTCACTTTTATGATTTTTGCATGATTATTATCACAGGAAGCGATTACATATTTATTCATTTATCAGGTGGTGCTTTAAAAAAAGTTGCACATTTCTTCCTAGATTTGAAATTTGTTTTGATTTCCCGCGATTAATTTTATGCAAAAAAACTCCCTTAATCCAAAATCCGCCTCAAAAAAAAAAAAAAAAAATTTGATCGCAACAATCACAATTTTTTTTATTGCAAAATCCTAGAGGGACTGTTGAACCTGGAGGATGGAAGACGGGACATGTGAGAAAAGGGGTTTCTAAAAAATTACAGTTGTCTTCCTGCCTCCTTTCAAAAAAAAAAAAAAAAAAAATGTTGATTCTCGATGTGCGTTTTCTTTTTTTTTTTTTTAAATAAAAATGCACTGACCTCACGGCGGAGTGAGACTCTTCATTCATCTCAGCCTGGCAGCTCCTCAGCGTCGGCCTGCTTGTACATGCAGCTGTCAGACAAAACAGGTAGCAGGAACACATGAGGTGTGTGTGTGTGTGTCTGTGTGTGTGTGTGGGGGGGGGGGTGGGTGGGGGGGTTAAGGCCCCAGACAGATGAATAGCCCTCTTGATTGACGCTGGCCTTTGTGCACATCTCGGCGCTGCTGCTGCTGTTCTGACACAAGTCTGTTGCACAGTAATGTGTGATCAGAAGAAAAGGGCACCGACGGCTCTGATCATCATTCTGCCCAACTCCCCCATCACACACACACGCACACACACACACACACACACACACACACACACACACACACACACACACACACACACACACACACGCCAACATCAACTGGACAGAATCAGACTTGACACCGAACACACAGCGGGCTCAGTCAGCTGAGTGCGGGATGAGAGGAGAGTAAACTTGGGGGGTGGAGGAGGAGGATGAGATATCGCAGGTGACGGTGAGGCTGCGAGTTAAAGATCGGACGAGGCAGTTCACTCGCCGACTTCATGTCCAAATCAGAAGACACCGACGGAGCCACGAGCATTTTTCTAATAATTACATACCATCATATTTCCATTTATTAAGGATTTTGCAGCATATTCTTTTTTTGTGTGTGTCTTTTTCTATCTAAAACATTGAAAAACATGTTTATATCATCGTGTACCTGTCGCACGCTTTAAATAATAATATTATTTTCCTTCTTTACTTTCTTTTCTTGCAAGATGCAGCCAATACAACCGACAGGAGCGCTCACTTCGGCCTGTTACTCCCTCTTGTGGCATAACGCGGTATCGACTCCCGTCTCCGTAATCAATTTTCTTTTGTTGATTTGTCGGCAAACAGCTTTATCGTGCATTTACGCAAAAGTGTTGCATTCATATTCTTGTTATTGATGCTACTTTAAATGTTATTTTCAGAGGCAGAGCCAAGAATTGCTGTCTGGGGGAAACTCTTACATTTTTTTGGCGTGAAAATAATCACTTGGTCGCGAAGACGATAAATATTGGCACCACTTATTAGTTATGTGTGATGTCAGTACGAAGACGTGTTGTCCATCGAAGCCCAAACTGCACATCTAATTTTGGATCTGCTATATTCTGCTCAGCGAGATAAAAAAAAACAAAAACGGGGAGGGCAACTTCTAAGACGGCCAGCGCTGTGGTGGAGCTCTGGCTGGGGTTAAAACACTCGAGGTAATTAGTGCTGCTCGGGTATAAAGGGGTTTCTCCGAACAATGCAGGGAGGAGGGAGGAGGGGGGGCGGGGGGGGGGGGGGGCAGAGTGACACAGCCCTCTGCAGCTCAAGTGCCCACTAATGGCGGCACTTGAGCCGCAACAAGAGGCTGCGATGAGGGATGGCTAGCGCTCGCATTTTTGTCCGTCCCCTCTGTCCTTCACCGCAAGACGGCACAACGGACGGGTCGGGTCGATGGATTGTGTTGCCGCTGAAGAGTTGTCGGTTTGATCCCCTGCGGTAGCCGTACACGACCGGTCAGACCGCCCTCTAGAGGTCAACTCTGAACTGTCCTTTTACAAAAAACAAATCAATATGTGCACGTTAACACTGAATTATCCCGGCGTTCCAATATCTTTACTGCTGCACTACTCCGTACGCCAATAATGCTACATGTAGAATGTGGAGCAGGAAGTGACCATATTTGGATCTGACTGATCTGATTGGAAACATGACGATGCTACGTCCCGCCCACCGATAGCTGTAACCTGACTGCACCACAGGCCTGTCAATCAAACAGACACGCCCCCAAAAACAGGTCTTCTTGAATCTTCTTTTCTAATGAATGAGGGATTATTTTCAGATGGACCTCCAGAAAACTAATAAGAAGGAGTGACTTTAGCTAACAACACCGAGATAACTGATGGACACATTTTATTCACTTTGGATTTGATGAGAGAAGTTGAATGGGAGTCTATGGAGCCGGAGGCTTTTTGGAGCCGACCTCTAGTGGCACTCGCTGGTATTGCAGCTGAAGACACTTCTGGATCTGAACCATTTTTCAGACCCTGAAGCTACGGACACTTTTAGATCCTGTCAATGATTGAAACCCAGTGTTTTTTAATAATTAATATATCAAGTGTACAAAACAACGATGAGCCGTGATGCAATAAAAACACCCTACATGTCCATAATCAGTCATGAAGACACAGACACATGTCAGACTGGACATCTCTAATATTTGAATTTATATTTTTCTAGAAAAATTATTTCATTTAGATTCTTCTTGGTGAGTTAAGTCCCCTTTTTGTCTTCGTCATCATTTAAACACGAGTTAAATGAGAAAAGTTCATTTTGATGAGTGTGTGTGTGTGTGTGTGTGTGTGTGTGTATGTGTGTTGACATTAGTCCGCTGAGACTGATGGGAAGTTTTGATATTGACACCGCTGATGATCGCACTAATCCCCACCTCTTACACCCCCCACCCTGAGGACACCCCACTGTTGTGTGTGTGTGTGTGTGTGTGTGTGTGTGTGTGTGTGTGTTTACACCGCTGCTGTCCACTCGGTGTGTTGGAGCTAATGTTGGGTGACACTCAGACACCCCGGCTGATGAGTTTTGGCACTGCGAACATCCCAGCTGTGCATTTACATATGCAATGACCCAGATTAGCATCTCCTCCTCACACTCCATCAACACTGATTAGAGCGGCCCGGTTAAAAGCAACGCCCCGTCCAGCGCGTCCCCGTGACCACGGCGACCTCTACGCCAGCGATCGAGCACGCCGCTCTGAACTCCGCCGCTCACCCGGCTTCGACAACGACGGCAGGGAAGGTGAAGTTTTAGGACCAACGGTAATTAAAGAGCATCATTTTACTGGAGATGGAAAGAGTTGGACAAAATATTAAAGGGTCTGTTCCTCCAATAAAAAAAGAATATATTTGACTGTATTTAATCTGTAGGAAGCCACACTTAATAGATTTGCCATTTTTTTGGTCCAAGTGTTGAGATATCTGCTTCTTTCATCAGCTTTAACACTTTTATTGGAAACACACTTGACCAAATATATACAATAATCCCTTTGAAAAGTATTCGTATTAAAGTAACTCAAAATCTGAACAAAGAAAACTGAGAGTAGCTCGTTACAGAAAAATGTCATTTCTAATTTGGGTGAACTGACCCTTTAAAATTTCCAAGGATTTATCACTTGCTTCGTTTATCGTTCTGAGGCTGAGTAAGATCATTTCTTCTTTTTATTCTGTATTGTGTGGGACGAGAGCTGGCATGTATGCTTTTTATTTGAGATATATGCTTATTTAATCTGTTTATTTCCGTCATCCTTGTGAGTCATTTCATTTTCCTCGGAGGCTCGTTACACGCAAAAGTAATACACGTATACATCTAAAAGAAAATCCATTAAAAGAGAGGACACTGGACATAAATATGCAAATAAATAAGCTAAAAACAATCATTTTCATTGCTGGTCGTTATAAAATGGGCTCCATCTGTCTTCTCTTCCAAACCTGGAAATAAAAAGAAAGTTAAAAGATTTAGAAACACGAGCAGTTCTGACACGTGACATGAAGAAGATGAATCTCACTGCACTGTTTCCAGCAGTTATGTTAACTTCAGCTGTTTCCTCCCGTGGAAGCAGCGATCAGGTGACAGTCAGGAGGATTTGATCGACTCCTCGGAGGCTCGTTCAGGAGAATCGACCCCGCAGCCGTCGATTAGCTGTTAGAAACACGGCTGAGCCGCCAACCTCCAGCGGGACCGAGTGTCAGAAGTCAGATTGTAACTCTTTGAGTAAAGAAGGTCTTTTCTCAGCATCACATCATAACTTGCATTAAAAAAATAAAATAAAAAATAAATAAATGTCTGCTTCCAATATCAGCCGCTGATTGATTTCTCTGACGCGTCGGGAGACGACTCGCACTGAGCATGTGCACATCGAGGGGAGGGCACAGGGGGGAGGGGGTTGGTGGGTGGACATGCACGGGGGGGGCAAAAGACACAGCTAGATTACTGCTTATCATTAGCAGCATATGCTCCCATTCATTAACTAATTGCACTTTATTATGATGTAATCACAAACGTCCACAGTGTGATGACACACACAAAAAAAAAAAAGCAACCTAAAGCTGTGGCTCTCCGAGCCGGAGCCACCGCTGCACTCCACGCAGTAATTGCCCTCTCAGCTTTGATGAATAAGGAGATGATTAACCTTAATTCCCAAACAGCATCGGGGCATTAGCGGGCGAATGAATTACGGGGGGAAGTGGATGTGACTAAGCGACTTAATATGGTAAATTGGTTGAAGCATCTGAAGTGGCTCCGGCGATGCTTCTATTAGCTCAAGGCCCTTTTTTTTCCTCCTCCTCTCTCTCCTCTCTCTCCTCCCGCTGCTACCGATTCCAGGTCTCAGCCTCTTCAATCAGACTCTGGCTGTGAGTTGGAGATGCCTTACTGCCCCCCCCCCCCCCACCCCTCTCACCACCCTCCCCTCCCCCTCCGCCCCCTCCCCTCCCCTCACCCAGCGCAGCGCAAAAACTAATCATCTACTTCATGCAGGTAAAGATTCAGATTCGGCCACTACAGGGGGGAAGGAGGGGGCCCAATTATGTAATCTAGATACCCCCCCCCCCCCCCGCCCCTAGCACATGGCGTAATGACCGGGGAGCTATCCGATCTAAATATCCAGCTCGTGACGAGGAGAACGAGCGCTGAACGGATGCCACCGCGTCCCATCGCTCACGTTCCTCCTTTTTGTTTTTAATAGGCGAGTTGGTTCACCTCCTTAACGTCCCCGCTGCCCAGCAGAAGAGGCTGCTGCCTTTTTTTTATTTTTTTATTTTTTTAGCTGCCGAAGCAAAATGGAGATTGCGTGAACCAAAAAAAAAACCCCTCTACTCGCATGGCAGTAAATATGATGACATTGCAAGCTTGTCTTTTGCCGACAAAGTTGTGATCCTCGTTTTTTTTTTTTTTTTTTTTTTTTTGATGAAGTGGTGGAAAACAAGCCACTACGAGAGCATCGCCAGCTGTGTGGTTAAGGATACAACCCACCTCCACCCTCCCACCCCCCACAAAAAAAGACAAAAAAACCCTGAACCCCTTCTTGCTCCAGAGGAACGACCCCCCCCCTCCAAAAAAAAAGTAGAAATGGAAAAGCTATGACAAAAAGTGTGTGCATGAGAGTTACAGTGAAAACAAACTCCATAAAGGTGCTAATTGTGCGCTAAGAAAAGCTGTGTGTGTGTGTGTGTGTGTGTGTGTGTGTGTGTGTGTGTGTGTGTGTGTGTGTGGGCGGGCGTGCGCACACACATCTTTCTTTTGCCTAAAGATGCAAGGAGCTAATTTTTTTTGTGCTTACCAGAACCATTTTTGCTTATCAACAGAAAAATGAGGAGAATATGGATCTTGGCTCATTATGGTTTTGTTTATGTTTACCCAAGTAACCCATTAAAACCTGCTAGAGAGAGAGAGACTCCCTTTAACTGGGAGCATGTTAGTAATGTGGTCTCAGTCATTGGAGGAGGCTACTCATTACTCTTTAATGTGCT
This sequence comes from Embiotoca jacksoni, assembly GCF_022577435.1. Lineage (NCBI taxonomy): Eukaryota > Metazoa > Chordata > Actinopteri > Embiotocidae > Embiotoca > Embiotoca jacksoni. The sequence goes on from NW_027185389.1 coordinate 2,762,613, forward strand.
GAATAAACATTTCTCAGGCTCACTGTCCCCCCCCCCCCTCTTTACCTCCTCCCACCCCTATTGTTCGGTATTGTTGTGAATGCAGCATTTTCTTATTGTTAGTGCCAGAGCCAACAGATATGCTGCGCCTTGCATGCGAGCCACAAAAAACACAGGGTGGGGGGCGGGGTGGGGGGGGTGGGGGGGTATTCTGTAAAGAAGTATACAGTTCGCTTTGCACAACGCTTGAGTGGCACGACGGCGATGATGTCAGAGGCCATGTCGTTTGTTTTAAAAGGAGGGAGGTTCGAGTCTCGGGGAGCAGGACTTCTCTGCGTATATACACATGTACATTTTTTTTTAATTTGTTTTTAAAACAAGTAGCTAATTTGTAACGTGTTGGAATAATTAGCTAATGTACAGTATAAAAAAATAAATAAATGGATGACTCGCATCATTCGCTTAAAAGCAATGTTAACATTTCAATTATCTAGAAAATAAGATATAAAACTTTTGAATAGCTCAATGAAGTGAAGATATAACTAAATGTAATGTATTTGTGGTTAAAATAGATGGTTAGAAAAACTTCAGAAGAGCTGAAAGTAACTGATGCAAAGTCTAAAAGAGCTCAAAGTCAAAGATAAACTGCTAAAATGGCTTTAAAGTCATTTAAATATTGACAAGTCAGTTGCATGAAAACGTTTTGTGAAATTATTATCTAATGAATTATATCCGGTTGAAAATCAAGTGAAATGAACTCAAAGCTAATAAGTGGAGTCACTGTCACAAAAAAGTGAGATAATCAGAGCTTTTTTTTAAACTTAACACAGTGAGACTTTTGTAAAATGATATTATCTTGAAGCTGCGTATGAACAGAGGGAATGATGACGACTTCAATAACTTTGACAAGTTCATGCAGACATATGAGTATTATTGAATCTCTGCTTGAACAGGCTCAATGATAGTTTAAGGAAAGAGAGCGCTGCATATTCTTTATGCTACGGGATGAAAATCAACACGCTCGGGCTCAAAAACCTGCTGAGGTCGGCAAATCTGTGAGAGGAAATACATTTGCTTTTGTTCAGTGTGCTGGTGTGTAACGGTTAACACGGATACGGCCTCAGCAAGTAGACATGTTGTTGACTGCAGAGCTCATTATTTCTCCATTTCATTTTTTTTTTCTCCCAAAATAAAATAAAAAGCAACCTGAATAAATAATACAAAATAATCTGAGGGAGATAATTGAATTCATAAAAAGACATTTCCAGTGCAGTGGCTCTTTTTTATTTTAGCATTCGTTTGCTTCTTCAATTACGTCGAGGATGCATAATCAGCAACTCGTTTGTGTTTGCGCCCCGTTTCCTCTCCTCACTTTCTATTAGTGGAAACGTGTTTCGGAGCCGGTGCTGAGCAGTCAACAATGTTCTCCTGCAGCAGCATAAAAAAACGAAACAAAAAAAACAACATCTGGATTGACTCTCGAGTTCGAAATCCAAAAGCAGCTCCGACCGAGCTGGCGTCTTTGATACAGACGTGAAACAGACTTGATTGGTTGCTTTCATCTACTTGGAACCATTTAGTGTAAACAGTGACAAGAACATCTTATTGCTGACGTGGCAGAAAAAAAACATCCAGAAGAGCGTTTTCAACGTGAAGCACGCGTTCAGTTCAATTCTCTGTTTTCTTGTTACCGTAACAACACGGAGGACTTTCGCCTGACGAAACCAGCGACGGCTGCAAAGCGTGAAAGTCCAACTTTGTTTGATTTCAGTGTGATCGAAATAAGTTATTTTCTGGTACGTGCAGATTATAAATAAAGGACGTTTATTGTCATGGTTACAATAATACGCGTAGTTTAAAACGAGAAATAAACAACCGAAGTCCAATGTTGTTGTTTGTTTTTGGGACCCATCCATCCACCCCAAGCTCCCCACTTTCACAGGGCTGTAACTGTAGTCCCCTCATTTCCTGCTTTTGCTCATAATTACTACCCCCCCCCCCCCCCCCCCCCCCCCAAACTAGAGGAAGTGATACCAGGTCTGCATGAGTCCCTTTTTAAAGAATCAACTCTGGCCTTCCAGAACCACCTGCTGGTTAAACTTTAAAGCGACGCTCTGTTCTGTGCAGGTTACAGAGGGCGCCAAAAAAAAAAAAAAAAAACGCCTGCGCAATTCAGATCAGGGGAACCGAGCATCAAATATGCAACCGGTGGCAGGGAAGCGGTGAGAAGTGAGGGACGATCGCAGTCATTGGTATTCGTGGCGACGGGCGCAGTCAAAGGTGGAGGGGGTTGAGGTGGGGACTCAGAATCAGCCCGGCAGACCCAGGGCAGCTTATTGGGATCGAGAGGGAGCCCAGTCACCGGGCTTAGACGGGCTCAACGCAGGGCTCAACTCATCACACGGCTGTCAGACAGACACCTGCCGCAGTGAGAGCAGGCACATACACGCACACGCACACGCATGCACACACACACACACACACACACACACACACACACACCTCCAGACTCTTTTAACCCATTCTTTTCACGCTGTACTTTCACGATGCTTCGAGCGTTTCTATATTGTCGTATTTTTGTTATCCAACAGATTTCTGAGAATATATTTAAAAATTCATTGTTTTTTTTTTTTTGCTGGTTTTCAACCTCTTCCACTATTTATTTATTTATTTTTTTTTTTTTGTATGTCTGAGGTTTTAAAATTATTTATTTTTTTACACACAACAATAATCCGTATAAATAAGAGCACCGGAGTTTCCGAGCTCGTCATCCTGCTGCAGGATGAATCCTTCAGGGTGGATCAGTCTGAAAATGAAAAGCGTTATCGCTGCTCGGTCGGGGCGGAGTCCATCCACCCTCCAACACCGACACTCGAATCCCCCGACCCGCCGCCTTCCATTGTTCGGTCCACTGTGGCGTCATTGTTCTCTACTGACATGTATTTCTATCTGCGAATTCATCGGTGAACGGAACATTTATTTTTTTTCCTTCATCCATTGTGAAACGCTGGTCGTTGTTAGCGAGTGTTTGTCCTCGTCTCCCCTCCCGAGAGGCGCTTTAGAGACGCCGCTCGTCCTCCAGACCACAACTACGGCCTCCACACGTCTTCCCGTTTCTGAATCCTTTAAAGCTTCTGATTATTTCCAGGTGTACATGAAAATATGACTTTTGATGAAGTCTCAAACTTCAGGACTCCGAACGTTTGTTTTTTTAACGTTTATTTGCGTTCCAGTGTTAAATCTGTATAAGATGGAGAATAAGATAACAAGTTGAAAACATGCTTTTTGCATTCGAGTGCAACTAAATAGCAATTTTGCACTTTCGTCTGTCCGATTTTTCCATCTTTTGGATTTCCTGCGTCTTCGTCTTCGTCTGCGTGCTCTCAGAGATGAATCCTAACACTTTCATTTGGGGAACCTGCGATGCTTCTCTCCTCTGCTGCTGCTGCTGATGATCTACTTAGTGTCTCAGGTGGATCAGACTCGTGTGTTTTCACCGTAAAAAACAAAACAAAAAACAACAACAAAAAACCATCTTTAATGACGTGTCGATGAATCCGGTTGCGCGGCGGTTTTGTGCACGTTGCGGCAGATCGCTGTCAGAGCTGCGAGTTGTGACTGCGAGAGGCGCTGAACCAGCCAAGTGCACACAGCTTGCTTGTGTCACGTTCAATTATGGCGCCTCCACTTTCCGTGAGACAGTAATTGAGCCGGGGGCACTCCCTCTATTTAAAACCACAGGAGCTCTGCAGTTCTCATTGTGTAACCCCTGAAAAGCTCCATCTCTGCTGATTTCCACCAGCAGAAGAGCTCCCCGTGGGACCCGGTGGGGGCAGCGCCGAGATGGGGTGAGCCGGGGTTGGGCCGGGGGTGCTCCAGGCACTGCTGGGGCAGTCTGACAACATTAACACACACACGCACGCTATCCAACACCCAGCCACCCACCATCCTCGCCAATTAGACACGAGATTAATCAGGCCGTCGCCCAGCGTCCGCGGTCGAGGCTCCGGTCCAGGTAGAGGTGGAGCACCAAATGTAATCTGCCCGACTTTTCTGATGTCATTTTTAGCTCATGTTGTGCCCGGACTTTATGCATCTCACTCCTTCTTTAAGTTATTTAAAGTTTCTAATGCTCGTTTGCTCACAAAATTATAATTTTTTTTGATTATTTTAGCAGTAAAATCCAGAAATCCAGAGGAGAAAAGGTGAGCTGATCAAAGTTGGTTCTGGATGATTTAAGGAAAGAATTTAACATTCTTAACATACTACTTCGTTAACACGTACAGCTTCCATAAGGCTTTGATCACGAGCCAGCAGCGAGGACTGTTGTTGCACACACACTAATCATGTTAAGGTGCTCAGAGTAGAGCTGAAGATACTTAACGAGTCGGTCAAATTAAAAACTGAGGTGAGCGGCACCCTCCTCCACATAGAGGAGTTTCTAGGGTGAGGGGGGGGGGGGTTCCATATTGGATTCGGGTGGGGTGGGATCATGTGTTGAGTGGGAGCAATGCTGGCAAGAGTGTTTTACCCACAGACTGCAAGTGAAAGTGTTCGTAGCTTTCGGATCTGTAAAATGGTTCTGATCCAGAAGTGTCTTCAGCTGCAATACCAGCGAGTGCCACTAGAGGTCGGCTCCAAAAAGCCTCCGGCTCCATAGACTCCCATTCAACTTCTCTCATCAAATCCAAAGTGAATAAAATGTGTCCATCAGTTATCTCGGTGTTGTTAACTAAAGTCACTCCTTCTTATTAGTTTTCTGGAGGTCCATCTGAAAATAATCCCTCATTCATTAGAAAAGAAGATTCAAGAAGACCTGTTTTTGGAGGCGTGTCTGTTTGATTGACAGGCCTGTGGTGCAGTCAGGTTACAGCTATCGGTGGGCGGGACGTAGTATCGTCAGGTTTCCAATCAGATCGGTCAGCTCCACTGCTGGCTCCTCCCCCAGCTCGTCCAAATATGGTCACTTCCTGCTCCAAACCGCTCCGAACTAGCAAAGATGGTGACGGACAGAATCTGAACTGGAGGATTCATAATGTTCATGAACCAACGATGACATCACTGCTGGCTGCTGATTGGTTTTACCGTTGCTTTGCAGAAACACAGTATTTCCATTCATTTCTTCACAATAAAAACACCCCGCCTGGTTTGCATCTGTGAGAAGTCAAATAAGGCTTCGGATGAGCTGTGGTTGGACCTTTGAGAATACAACGAACTAGGACTTCCTCTCAACTCCAGATCCTTTGGAAATATGTTGGACAGTTTTCTTGCTGCATGATATTCGGTGCCAGCGATCGGTGCCAAGAAGCCTTGTCGGATCCCCGAACAGCTTCTGATCCCCACCACCCCCCCGCTGCTTTCTGACATCAGGACTGGGGAAGCTGCATTTTCCAATTTCTGTAACCTTCTTTAACTTGAAATGAAAGTAATATGTGTGCAATCAGTGCTCACTTTCTGATTCACCACAAACATTCTCCGGCCTTCACTTGAACCTTTGTAAGTATTCAAAGTTTTGTCACTTGATCGTCATCAGCACCGGAGTTAAACATGTTTTTGCGAGCGCTGGTTCATGAATACATGTCGACATTTTGTATCAAACTCAAGAAATCTGATTTCAGAGAAACTTTAGATTTTGGGTCAAACTCGAGGTTTTTCTGAATGACGTTCAACGTTTAACTGTCCGAGACCGAAGAAGGAGCGTCGGGTCAGGAGACACCAGGTGGGTTTTTTCTTTGATGTTGGTGTGAGTTGTGCAACCGTGAATTCGTCCCCCAGAGTCAGACTGTCAACACCGAGTTCCACTGGGAACCTTCTCAGGCGTCTGAGGGGGAAAACATTTGCTCCGAACCGTCTGAACTGTGGCACGACGGCACTTTGGTTCTCCGACGTGACAGTTTCTCGCCTACAAAAAACCTTCCCACAAGTTTGGCTCCCTACGACTTCTTTCTGTTCCCCAAAACTTTGACGCGACCTTTGACGTGCGCTTTTCTGCTGAAGTTTCAGGCGTCTGGCGCGATCGACGCGCAACCGGACAAGCGCTGAAAAAACCGTGTAACTCAAGTGATGACGAGGAAGTGACGAAACCTCGAATACTTATTCACGAAGATTATAGCCTCCTTCAGCTCCGCCCACGTTGCGGTGTTACTTAACGTTGACATGCAACGGGAGCCGTCTCTGGTTGTGGCCGTTAGACGAGGGTCTATTAAAAAGTTAGTTTTTCAAAAGTGCTTAATGCCGAGATCGTAAGAAATATTTGTTTTGGACGTAAACATTTTTTTTTATCACTGAGCATGATGTTGGGTTTTGCAGGTGTTCTTGGTTAGTGACGGATAATTTCCATTTAATCATTTGTTTTGGACTTCTGAACCCAATAATGGTTAAACTTTAAAGAAAATGTTCGTCATTCCTGTTATAAAAGACTTTTTTTTTTTTTTTTTAAGTAGCAAATACTAAGAGAAAGCTTTTAATTGAAGAGAAAGCACAGTGAACTTTTCTAATTAGAGGACTGTAATTATCTGCAGTAATCACTAGACTGTGCTGACACTCTGCTGGTCGGATCCCGGCGGCCGATGGCGGCGGACTGCAGGTGTTACTGGTGCAGCTCCCCGAGATGCTGAAAACAACTTTGCATATTCAGCAGAAATAACCATCTTTCCCTCTTCAGTAAATAAAGACTTCAAATAACAACTGTAGTTTTGACCTGCTTTGCTCTCACAGCCACCGCTACTCTGAAGTTTCTCAACAAACCCCCCCCCCCCCCCCTCCTCCCAGCTGACCTGCAGAAATGTAATCAACGAGATTACTGCAAGAAAAAACCCAACAAAACGCATTCTTTCCGACGTCGTGCATCTTAATGCCGACGGTCGCCCCGAACGCAGAAGAAGGCCGGCGAGGAAGGTTAGTTTGAAATAGCGGGGGCCTCATCACCCGATCCCCGTAATGACTCCCTCTCGCTCTCCCGCGGCCCCGACACTTGGGAAGATGAAAAGCGGAGATCCAAATCACATTAACACGAGCTGACTTATTCATATTTAGGCTGATTTCAGTCCATAATCTCTCGGCTCAGATGTTCACTGGGCTTATTAATACATGAAAGAAAAGGCCTAAATCTATAAATCTGACATGAAATTTTAAACACTCTTGCATATCTTGTCTTTCATCTGTTTTTTGTTTTTTTAAAGGAACTCCCCTTCGCGGGGTGGATTAAAACATGGCTGCCACTGAGCGCCGGTTTAAAGGACTGGCACCGGTTAAGGACCACCCTCCACGTTGATGAAACCCCTAGCTGGGCTGCACACGCTGCTCTTTTATAGTGCAAATCCGCAGACGCTCCGATAATTGAAATGATTTGCTTGACACCCCCCCCCCCCCCCCCCCCCTTTCAGAGAAAGTATGTGGAGACATGATCAGTATACTTCCCATGACCCGCTAATAGGGCACACGGTTCTCCCTTGTGGCTCCTGCAGCACTGGAGAAAGGGAGCAGCTACATCTGAAGAAGTTCGGTCGAGGTAGTTTTATTGAAGTTTTCACGGAAAGCGATAGTAACCGGACTTAGTTTGAATCGTAAGTTACCGTAGAAGTTCTTGTCGAGACGGACGGCGAAAGAAATCAAAGCGCCTTCGCGTATCCTGCTGATGAGGCTAAAAAACTATCGGTTGGTTTTGTCTTGTTCAATCAAAGCCTTCGCCGAGAGCAGAATTAGTAGACAATTACAAGACGGCTCGATACTTTCAGGGCGCTTTCTTGAATTTCTTCAGGACCAGTTACCATCAGAAGATTCCTTGTTTTTCGGCACCACGTATCGATACCGAGGTTTTACTGTGGCTCAGAAGGTGGGACGGGTTTCCCCACTAATCACCGGCTTGGCATTCGTCCACATGCCGAAGTGCCCTTGGGCAGGACTCTAAAACCCCTCGAGTTGCTCCCGATCGCAGACGAGCGCCTTGCCTGGCGGCTCTGGCGCTAAAATGCTGCGTGAATACGTGAGTGAGTCCATAAGGGTTGAAAAACAAATATGTAAATCTCTGATTAGAGCGTTTTATTTTGCTCGGACTGGTGAACGATTGGTAGTCGTTCAGAAAACGTATCAAAGTCGAGGCATCGGTTAACGCCAGTAAAGATTTTCGATGTTGAAACCGAGTTTGCCTGAAATTCTGTCGACTGGAATTTAAAAGAAGATTCTAAATGGCCGTAATTTTAACGTGCTTACGTTTGTTTTGTTTTCATTTTGTGTGACCGAGAACGTTATCGATCACTTTAAGGGAAGCTGCGTTCCCTCTCGGCATTTATGTAAGATCTCAGGTACTTTAATGTTTTGGTTTGTCTGTTTGTTGTGTTGCCGTAAGTCTCTCTGGTGATCAATAAGTGATATTTACCTTCTCGTTCTAGAGTCCAGTACGTCTCTCCAACGAACTGCAGCTCTGCAAAGCGTACAATTACTTTGTTTGCACCATTTTTTGGTGCAAACAAAAGACCAACTTCTGAATTAGACATAAAAAAAATAAAGAAAAGTCTATTGTGTAGTAAAACTTGACCACTGGGAAAGTGGAAAAAAAACAACCAAAAACTTGAAACCTCAGAATGACTGTGATCATTTCGGAGGCAGAACTCGCCTCCTGGACATACGCGGTGTTTAGCGCTCGTTGGGTAATCGATCGTGACAGATGTTGTGAAAATGTGAGCCATGAACGTTGCTCTTTTGAGCTCTTTTAACTGCTTTACTATCCGGAGTTGAAGAGCTCCATGTCCAGGGTTAAAAGTTGGCCGAGCTCCCTTCGTCTAAAAAAACCAGAACTCTGCCAAAAAAAAACCTCCGTCTTGGGTCAGGTCTCCATATCCAGAGTGTAGGCTGTGTTAGTGCACCGAGTCAAGGCTTTAACTCGATGAGTCTGCTAGTCGTGGCCTCGGGGCCTTGGCACTTCTGATGGCTGCTGGCCGCGAGTAGACCCCCTCCCCCTCCACCACCACCACCACCTCCTCTCTTCCTCCTCCTGGTTTTTCATGGCGAGAGGATCTGGCGGCGCAGTAGAATCCCGGCCTTGCAGACTTTGCTCCACTCCTCTCCAAGTGTTGGTTTCGCGCCCCCCCCCCCCCCTCCCCCCGCTCCTCCCCTCACCGACCCACCTCCTCCTCCGACTGCTCTTCCCGACATAACTCCCATCCCCAAGAATAATGCTAATGCAGAGGTCAGCAAACCCAGCGCGCAGGGTTTTTTTTTTTTTCGGAGGCCAACAGCTCCCGAGGAGGTGCTTTTGATTTTCCAACTCCATTGAGCTGCACTTATTCAATATTTACTCTCCAAGACCTCTGCATTAATTTTACACCATACTTCTAAGAAGGCCTATCTACAAAACCCCTGCAAAAAGGGCCTTATGCAGCACTCTTAATACCCCCTCCCTCCCTCCCTCCCTCCCACAACCCTCCTCCACTCTCCACACTCACACCCTTAAACCAGCCGCGCTTCACTGAAGGCTTCATTCTCCGCTCGTCTCCGGCTCGTCTCCCATCCACCAGTGGGAAGGCCAATCCTGGGCTAGTTATTGTTGTTGGCCCGCTCTATCATTACCACTAACCTTGACTCCTGGCTGCTTGCTGTAATCACGTGGAGCCACCAGGGAGGAAGTCTGGCCCGGGGTGAATTATTAATTAGCACGGCTGGTCCTCCCCCTCAGTGCTCCCTGGGAGAGGGAGGAGAGGGGGGGGAGTGTGTGTGTGTGTGTGTGTGTGCGTGTGTGTGTGGGTAAAAAAAGAAAAAGAAAAGGGTTACCCACCATGCAGATGGTATTAACACACCTATCAAGGTAAGAGGGATCAGCACTCTGGGCTACTCGTGGAATTGTTAAGCAACGCGGAAATCGATAAACCAAAACAGGCGCATCGCTTCCTGCCGCGCACGAATGTGTGTGCACGCCTCCGACTTCTTCTCCTCCATCCTCGGCGTAAAGCCTTGTACGGGTGGGGGTGTTCATTAGGATGAACTTCACAGGCTTCCTCACCAGGGACACGCTGGAGGTTGATGAATTCCAGTTTTCAACTAATGATCAACTTTTTTTTTTTTGTCTATATGAAGTGTGGAAAAAAACAAAACAAAGCAAAGCAGCCTAATGCGTGTTATTCTTTACTGACCTTTACTGCACCTTGTCCCCCCCCCCCCCCCCCCCCCCCCACACACACGATGGAGTCAACACACACACATCCCTATGAAGTTGACACTTGTACAACAACCTGACAGAATGAAGGATGACTGATGTACACTCACCTTTATAGTATATTTTTTTGAGAAGCCTTGTTTGGTGGGACCCCCCCCCCCACCTCCAACCGCCTCCCTCCTGGGTCATCCATTTCCCAGCACCCCTGACTCTCCCCCCCCCCCCCCCCCCCCTTTAAACAGCAGAGACTACGGGACCCGGGACCGAAGCTTTGATCTTCGCAACAACTCCCCTTTAAATCACAGAGGAAGCCAAAGGATTTTTTTTTTTCTCCAAAGGGTGTCTCTCTCTCTCTCTCTCTCTCTCTCTCTCTCTCTCTCTCTCTCTCTCTCTCTCTCTCTCTCTCTCTCTCTCTCTCTCTCTCTCTCTCTCTCTCTCTCTCTCTCTCCACGCTCCCTGAGGACGGCCGAGCCAAGTCATCTATGAAAGTGAGCGAATCGCGGCGCAAAACAGAGCTCCCATGGGGGAGGGGGGAGGGGGGGAGGGGGGAGGGAGGACCAGATACTCCAACCAGTCACTTTCTCTGCAGAACACAGGTAATGAAAAATTGATCAGCATGTGATGTACAGTACCTGCAGCTCCTCCGCCTGATGTGCAGTCACACACACACACACACACATATATACATACATACACACACACACACACACACACACACACACACACACACACACACACACACACATATATACATACATACACACACACACACACACACACAAGTCAGTAATAATGTGACGCTGACCAATTCTTCGCTGGAAGCTTTAATCAACTTCAGACCTTCCTGCAGGTTAATTAAAGATCAGTAATGTTTTAATTCAGCAGTTTAAACTTGTCACCAGATTTAGTTCCATTTTCAACGAATTACAGAATAAAATCATCTCACAGGAAAAGAGTTGCTAGTTTCTGTCGCCGACTTCGCACGGCATATTTTTCTCCCCCATGTCTTTCCAAACAAGCATCAGTTATGACACGTGTGTGTATATATATTTTATATATCTATGTTTGTATGTGTATATTTTTATATATATATATATTGAGTTTTTGTTTGTGAGTGTCGCCCGGCGCACTTTTCTCCACGAGGTCTGGACAGACAACGGGGAGTCCTATACAACATAGTGCAATCCAGTGCAACAGCCCTGCAACACACATCACCTTCGTGGAGCTCGCGACGTTCAAGTCTTTGTTCTCGGAGCAATTACACGGAACATTTTCGAGGGCCGCGTGTTTTTTTTTTTATGGTGTTTTTAAAGCGCCGTGAGATGTTTAGTTTTCTCTTTTTCTGGATGTTTAGTGCTTTTATCGTCGTGTTTTTGTGAGCAACATGCGGCTCGAGCGGCGTCCCGACTTAAACCCACCAGACGTTTCAACAACAGCAACATGGTGTTTTTAAACCCACCTGTTGGATATGAAATCTAAAGGCGTACATTGGCTGATAATATCCACAATATTAGAATATGATTAAGGCCTTAACTGACCTAGAAACTTCACATCGGTAATTACCTTAAAGTGGCTTTTTAATATTTACCAATTAAAGTCAGTTATTTTGGTGAGTAAATGTTGTTCATTAAATAAACACATGAAGGGACTGTGCGAAATTAGCTGCTTGTTAGCAGCTCGTTAGCCTTGTTAGCTGTTAACTTGAGTTTAGCTGTTTGTTCGATTTGTTAACTGTTTTGTAGGTTTTTTATGAAAGTAGCTGTTCGTTAGCAGCTTGTTAGCTGTTAAAAATGAGTTGTCAGCAGGTTGCCAGCCTGTCAACACCGAGTTCAACTGTGACTTTCTGAGGCGTCCGAAGGAAAACATTCGCTGCAAAAGGACAGAAGCTCTCTTTCCACGCGACTTCTTTCTCGTTGTTCCAGCGTCGGGGTGACGGTCACCGGACTTTCAGGGAGGTTTTGGGAGCGTGGCAGCACCTGTGTTTGACGAGGACGCCACCTTCAGTCGGTCACTTCCTGTATCAAAACCTAGTTTCATCTCAGTGACTTTGCCGAGTCGATTACTGGATGCAAAGCTTCCGTCGCAGTTCAAATTAGAAAGCCTGATGCTCCCTCAAGTCCAGCTCCTTTTCTTTTCTTTTTTTTTATCTACTGTGCTGTTATGTTCCAACCCCAAAATATGTTCTCCTCCGTCCGGCAGATCATCCCGGGGGTTTCTCTCTTTTATTCCAATCCTCGGTCTGGATTTTCATCCTCTACTTTTGATGAGGGGGAAAAGAAAAAAGAAAACCACCTTTATGAGGGTAATTCATCACCTTTATAAACGTGGTCTTCCGCCGAGGCCGAGTTGTTTCTGAGAAGAATTATGCCTTTTAGAAATTAAGACTTGCGAGGACGGCGGCGGAGACGTGTCCGCGGGGAGTCGTTTGTGGTCCTACTGTAACTGCGCGGATGCTGCGGTGGCGCAATAAAACACGGCGATTTTAAGGGTTTCAAAGTGGCTTTCCTGCTCTCGCTTCTGTCAGCCATAAATTGAGAATAAACACAGCCGTATACGGGGCGCCCGTAAATGCCTTCATAATTCATACCTTTGGGGAGAAGCTCGGCGAGATTAAGTCGTTTCTTGTGATGCAGTGTTTTCGTGTGAATAATACGCCGCCCGGCTCCGGCGCTCCCCCCGTCCCTCAGCTAATCGCTTGATTCTGGACATTATTGGACAATAAAGGGACATGTAAAATATTGCATGTGACGAGACTCGTGGGTTTATAACCGAGTGTAGGTGGGACACGGCCCTCTGCCTCAGAAGAACTACAAATAATTAGCTTCTGCTTTCATCAAATGTGGATCTCAAAACATCGGTGCATCACTTTTCTTTTTTTTCCCACTCTTGACACAACAACACTTGTTTATTTTATGTGTGTGTGTGTGTGTGTGTGTGTACCTGGAGGTTGATATCAAATGTGATTAAACCCACAGCTGAAACAGTTCCACCTCTGCCCCCCCCCCCCCCCCCCCCCCTCCAACCACCACCACCACCACCGACATGATTTTGGATCCTTTGTGCGCTCCCCTAAGAGCGACGGGGCGACTGGCATACGGCAAAGCCTTAAAATACAACAATACAAACATAAGGCCGACACGGCTCGCTGGATCTGATGCTTGTAAGCCAACAGAAGAGAAAAGTCGTAAAAGACATAATAAACCTCAGAAAAAGAGAATCCAAGAGAGCTGGGTGCCAGATTTCTGATCAAAGCACCTTTTGAAGTTTGCACAGGAGGTTCATGGTGTGTGTGTGTGTGTGTGTGTGTGTGTGTGTGTGTGTGTGTGTGTGTGTGTGTGTGTGTGTGTGTGTGTGTGTGTGTGAGCCTGAGAGAGCTTGTGTGTTTTCTCTCTCGATATATATCTGAGTGTCGGTCTTTGTCAGTGTAACAAAACGCAGCGAGCGAACGCGCAACATTACGGCGAAATACGACAAATTAGCAGAGACGGTCCCGTAATGACAATTAACACGTCGGGACGCCGGATCATTCAACGCTTCCTCGTTACTGAACCTCCAAATCCACAGAGAAGTCAGTTTGCGTTACGCGTTGGACGTGTTGTTTCCGCGTCTCCTCCGGTTATCTCTCCGGTTCTTTATGTACTTGAAAGCATCGAACTGTCTGCGTTTCCTCCGGAGGGAAGAGCAGCGGCGTTTCCAGGTTTTTTTTCCCAAATTCAAAGGCAAAATTCAACGTGACGATCAATTGCTCGATTTATCAACCGGTTTATTCTGTATGTCAATGAAATACTGACATGACCTTTTTTTTTTTGTTTTTGTTTTTTTTTGATCCTTTGGATCCTTTGAAAAGTTGATGCACAATTTTATGTGTTTTACAATGAAAGTTAAAAAAAAAAAGAAAAAAAAAGGGAATTTTTTCCTCCCACGTTGAATATCGTGTCGTATTAAGCGTTCCTCACTCGGGCCCGTTGGGGTTTATTGATTTGGTCTGTTTTAGGAGGTATTTCTATATTTTCACTTCTTCACTTCTATGTAGCGCTGTGAAACGTAGCGTTTACGTACGTTAGACGAAGCGACAGGTGACTGATACCAGCTGATTCTTGTGCTTTTAGTTTCTGTTGCGGTAAATATGAAATTATTAAATGACCAATAGTCGTTGGGTTTTTTAAACTCCTGATCTGCGATAGCAAACTTATCCGTACAGTAATGTGAACACAACATAAGTTATCCTCAGCGACTCGGTCGCCGAGACCGCTGCCCGATCCTGCAGCGCAACACTTTTGGGGGGGGGGGGGGGGGGGCGTGTCTGTTTGATTGACAGGCCCTGTGGTGCAGTCAGGTTACAGCTATCAGTGGGCGGGACGTAGTATCGTCGGGTTTCCAATTAAATCGAGTGAGATCCACTGCTTGCCCCCCACCCCACCCCCCTCACCCCGACCCTTCCAGCTCGTCCAAATATGGTCACTTCCTGCTCCGGACTAGCAAAGATGGCGCCGGACAAATTCCGAACTCGAGGCTTCGTGACGGCCGTTCACAAACCAGACGGGTGACGTACGTCGCTGCTGGAGATGCTTCATCTCCAGGCTCTGCTTCTTCAGGTCGTCTCACCGCTGGTCCAACGCTCGCTTTCAGAATCGTGTGGAACTCACTCGTCTTACATTTGAGACAACATTTCTGTTTGAAAAATGTCTTCTGCGATTACTTGAGAAGAATCACGCGGAAGAGGAATTTAACAAGCAGACGGGAGTCCTTCAGACCTGGAACAAGAGCCCTCCGCGGTGCTTGTGTTTTAATGGCCCCAGAGAGGATATTGCCCCCTGCCTCAGTGAGGGGAGCTCTCCTGAGTCAAGTGACTTTGATGGGCTGCCCCCTGAGCCCGATGCTTCTCTGGCATGGGAATGGGAGGCAGAGGCCCTTGTGAGGTGAGGAGAGGGATTTTGTGTGCGGCCCTATTGTTCCCAGCCTCTCTTCCGGTGTGCCAAAAAAAAGAAAAGCCCCGGAGTCTCCTAATGTGCGGCACACAGAACAATACGACTCAGTTCACCCCGGTCTGTCCGGGACAAAGGAGATCTTCTGCAATCCCGTCCAATCTGTTGATGGTGTCCGCCTGATGTTTTAATCCGTCCTGATAAAACCACAAAAAAAAACAAAAAAAACTTGTATTCCCGACGTGCACGCATCTCTGCACAGTAAAGTGGGACTAAGTGCTCGAGGAGTCGGTCGCTTGTTGTCGGGACTTCGCTGCAAAGGTCAAAAAGTTACCTGAAAAAGAAGTCCGAAATGTGAATCAAACGAGAAAGCTTTTAAAATGAAGTATACTTCGGCTGTAGTGTTTTCAGTCTCGCTGACTCGGAGGTGTTCATTTGGAAAGACTCGAGGATCGGCCACGAGTTAAACTTTTACTGAACTGAAGCTGCCGATGACTGAGACTCCCTTTTTGTTTTGTTTTTTTCTTGCGCTGTAACACAAATAAAAGATTGACCGTATAAATTGAGACGCCTCTTTATCTGCGCGTCTCCTTTTTTTTTTTTTTTGCTGAGTGAACAGAGAATGTGCTACAGACATCTCACTCAGTAAACATGTGCATCATTATCCATTCATTGGGACGTATTGTTTGTTTACTGTGGCCCCATTTCCAGAGAGCCCAAAATCAGGCCGGTGGAGTGGGAAGCCCCGAACAAAGGCCTTTCTTCCCCACCCGCCTGGGCCTCAGAAATGCTCACCACTCAGCCGGCACAGAGCCTTTCACCGGGCTTTTGGCCGCTCATGAGTGACAGTTGAATCACCGAGAACTTTTCCCAAGTACAGGAGCCGGGGTGACTACACTGTAAAAAAAAAAAAAAAAAAAAAAAAAAAAAAAAGATTCTGCAAAATTCAGACGCCGGGATCGTTAACAGCTGAAGTTTTGTACTCAAGAGATGTAGGTAGGAATGTTTCCAGGATTTGTTTGAGTTTCAGTTAGTATGAGAACATACACGTGCATACGTAGCCTTTCTTCTAAGAGGTTTACCTCAAAATGTTTTCAAGATTTATGTTTCATGAATCCATCTAAGAGCCTGTGAAATGGACCTTTTTAAAGTCACCGTGGATTTGAACTTTGGTGCACACCTAGAAGTTTAAAGAAATACCGGCGCTGTCCAACCAAAACCTCAATTTTCTGCACATAGTGGCTGTAGACCAACAGTTTGGGGGGATAGTTTATCGCTTTTTTAAGTTGTGCTGGTGGGTGAAATGTATTACCTGTAGATGGAACCTGTACAGCTGTTTTCCCGTTTTCAGTCTTTATGCTAAGCTAAGCTAAACTGTGAGGGCAAATCCAATTTAGTTCGCAAAATCCTTTACTTACCGAGCAGATTTATAGTTTTGATATTCTTACAATAAACCTTAAGGCCCGTTCAGTTTTTTCTGTTTACAACGTATTTATCGAAATATCCAAAAGTACAGGTTTCAATTTCTATCCATTTAGTACGTCCTTCTGAGCTTCTCTCTAAGGACAACATTGAAAATATCCAATCTGTCCTTGTTGTCTTGTGTTGTGCATATTACAGTAAAAAAAAAGAAATTACACATAAAAATAGCTGTAACCAAAATCAAAATTCACCAAGTACATTTCTGCTGCAGTATCATGCTTTTCCAACAGGGTGATCCCCGAACTACCTTTAGGACAAACGAGTCTACCGCGCCACCGTAACACCAACCCATTCTTGAAAAGTACAACAAATGTAAATAAATGGTCACGGCTGGATTACAGGCAAATAGCCGGGGTGGGAGGGGGGGGGGGACAGATCCCCAAACTAAGGACATAATGAAATATTATAGCCATGTATAATGGGGCTGATTAGGGGCCCCAAAGACAAACATTTGCTCTTGTACTTTGTTTTAGGACGGTAATCCGACAATGTAGCTGGAATTGCCTCAACACATGAAAGTAAAATCTATGACCCTGAACCTCTCCTCTAGCGCCACCTTGGTTCTGATTGTGTAATGCATTACGGCCTCTCTGAGCTGCAAGAGAGCTTTAAAACTTTTAGTGTTGTTTCTAAGACAAATTGCTGCAACAGCAAAAAAAAAAAAAAAAAAAAAAAAAAAAAAAGGATCCCCACTTTTACTTTTTGCATTGTTAGATCAGAGAATAGCTGCTGACCAAAACACACACACACACACACACACACACACACACACACACACACACACACACACACACACACACACACACACACGCAGTACCTGACGAAGTAAATCTGACGAAAGCGTAGTTTTACAGTGCGTGGACGAGTGCTGTTGTGTGGAGGGCCAGGCCCAGCTGCATTGCTGGGAGGTCCGTCCATTGTCTGAGCCGCATAAAGGCAAGGACGAGCTGGGGGACAGGGCTTTACAACTCAGCCCAACAAGCTGCTGCAGAGCGCACACACACACACACACACACACACACACACACACACACACACACACCGACTGACCGTGTCATTGATGCATCAAGAGAGAGCTGGTGTGGTTCCTCTAAGGTAAACGAGACAAAGACGCACAATCACCACACGTTCAATTAAAACGTGAATTCCAACAAATCTCACTCATACGTGTAAAAAAAAAAAAAAAAAAAAAAAAAATCAACTTCGGGGGATAAAACGTTGCACGTATGTGGAATTATTAGCGTCTTTTCTTTCTCGTCTTCAAGCGATATTGATTCATCACCTCGCTTCTTCAAGAACTCTCCTCCACAGTAGCTGTTTTGAACACTCGGCGTGAGTGGGAACGAGGCCGCGACACAATTCGGCAAATTAGTGTCGAACAGCAGGAAGGAAATATCAGGTTGTTTAGTTCCCGATGTTTAAGGTCTCTACAATCCTTTACGAGGTGAAATCAGATTTTGGGGGTAACATTTTTGGGGAACAAAGAAGTTGCAGGGAGATAAATCCAGGGGGCGGGGCAACGGAAGCCATGGCGCCACGCCTCAGAAGGTTCCCGGTGGAACTCGGTGTTGACAGTCTGACTCTGGGGGACGAATTCACGGTGACACAACTCCCGCCAACGTCAAAGAAAACCCCCACCTGGTGTCTCCTGACCCGACGCGCCTTCTTCTTCGGTCTCAGGCGGTGAAGCTCCGCCCCCTCTTTGAAACCTTTAACGTCACTCAGAAACACCTCGCCCGACTCGTCGCTTCATATTTTGAGGAAGTAAAAAAGGAGCTGAAATGAGTAATATCAGATTGATGATCATTTAAAGGTACCCAGTGGAGCGTTTAACCAACAGTAGAGCTTCAGAGTATTTATTAAAGCATGTTTGTTAAAGCTTAAGAAAACATCAACTGTGTCCTTTTGAAAAATTTAGAAAAATGAGTTTGCTTACAGGTAAATTCCACAGGGCACCTTTAAATCATCGTCGAGCATCATTACAGCAGGATGACAGCTGAGAGGACACATTAGACTATTTTTTTTTTAACCCTCAGGGTTTCACTCATCATAAACTGGGAAATCTGAGTTCCCTACTTCCATAATTGTTACCTGACGCCTGCGGCGACATGTTTATAGAAATCAAACACACTTTTATTGTGTTCGAAAAAATAAATCAAATGTCATAAATGTAACGTTTGTTGTACTATTTATAACAGGTGGCGTTACTTGTTTGCTTTTTATCCCTCGAATGTACACGTTGTGTTTTCGTGTAGTTTGGAGATCTGAGGAAACCCAAAAAGACTCCGGAGGCTTTTTTAAACATTTCCACTGTGAAACGATGCAAAACGACAAATATGAATCGTAATGAGGGAACAGGTTGTACTCCGAAATACACAATAGATTTTAATTATCATTTCATTTTTTTTCCTCTTTCCTCCACGACGCGCTGAGTTAATTGTTTTACTAAATCTTTGCCACTGATTTTTTTTTTTTTTTTTTTTTTTTGGATCATCAAGCTGGCGGCACATGACGCATCGTCGTTGTCCAAAAACCTGCTCCCGATTTTATATTTAACAAAAAGGACGAAGAGGAAACACGGTGCCGCTGATATTCTTTCAACCTTTCCCGGTGTTTTTTTTTTTCCCCTCTCTTGTCACATTATTGTTTTGTGCGCGCCCACAAAGCTCAGGTGATGCATGCGGCGTGCATCCCCGTGGCCCGCTTTCTGACCTGAATGCACAACGCGATGGATCAGCCCCGCCGCTAATAGCGCGCAGCCCGGCGCCTGTGGCCTTTACAGTGTGCGCAGAATAAAGTTCAGGTGTCAGTAGTTCAACTGATTTATAATGGCGGAGCGGGCCGTGATTAAGTGCTGATGTCACGGGGATTCCTCACCGCTCATTTGGGGGGAAATCAAGTAGTTTGTATCCAAACAAGATAAATGGGCCACTGGCTGCCTGTAACCTTTCTCATGTGCGTGTTCCCTCCAATCATGTGCCACTGCTCCTTGGCTCTGAGCTGACTTTATTTATAGCCAGCCTGCTCCGTGTGTGTGTGTGTGTGTGTGTGTGTGTGTGTGTGTGTGTGTGTGTGTGTGTGTGTTTGTCTCTGTTAAGTAGCGAGGAAACACAGTTGTTGTTCTTCTTACTTCAGTTTTTTTTTTTTTTTTTTTCCTGCGTCGGCTCACCTGTTTCTTACTCGGTGCCCAAGGCTGCTTCACTAACTGGGCAGAGCAGGCAGCTGCCCGGCGCCCCATGGGTCCGGAGGCCTCGGGTCTGCTCCATATCATTTGGCTCTGTACATAATTTGATTAAGAAAAACAAAAAATAATAATAATATTAGAAATTTGCTGTGCATAGTAGAAACTCTAACCTTGCCTCGTAGGGGGAACCAGGTGTCCGAAGGAAATTTTTATATAAATCTATATTGAATTAATGTAGTATAATGTGTTGGAATCAAATCACTCCCCATTTTTTTCCCGTGATGAAACCTCCTCGGTTTGTTTTTTAATGCACCCGGAGATCCAAAAGGTTCCCGGTCAGAAGTCTGTTTATGTGGACCGGCCACCATGTGGAGCTCATACTCAACGTAAGCACGAAGCCCCCTGATAATTAACTTTATTCAAACAACGTGGCTCCTCGGTGCTGACACAACCACAGAAGTTGAAACCGCACTGCTGGTTTTAATGGGTAATTTAATTGAATTATGACGATGTTGCACTTTTTATTTGATTTATTTTGGAACAAACGGCAAACTATTACAGCCAACTCGACACTTTTTAATGTTTTCAGTTTTTGGAAGATGAATAAGAGAAAATGTCAGTTTACAAACTGATGTAACAAACCAGGAATTCTGTTTACTGCTTTTTCCCAATTTAAATTAATTAACAGTCTTATATGATGTATTATTAACCCATTAAAAGAGTAGTGTGAGGCTGCAGCCAGAAACAATATAACATTTAAAAATGACTATTATCGGCCCGCGAAGTCCAAATAAAACACATTTAAACATGTACAAAATAAAAACATTATTTACTGTAATTGAAAACCACGACACCAGGAACTATTCACCTGAGAAGCTGGTCGAATTTTTGTTATTTGTGCTTTAAAAAAAAAAAAAAAAAAAAAAAAAAATTTTTTTTTTTACTTTGGCTTGTGGATTGATTTTTAGTTATGGATGCACACATTAGGATTTTTACATTGACAGCAAAAAGGATCATTTTTGCTTCATCACCTGAAAACTGTGTGAGATAATTTTCAAATTAAAACTTCAGAACTAGTCAAAATGATCTGAAAAAATAAAAAAAAATAAAAACGTCCTTGAAAGTTGTCTGATTGCTTCCCCGGCTTCAAATATTAAAAATTGCTTACGCTGCAGCTTTAAAACCACAACGAGCAGCTATTAAACGCCGCGTGCAATCAAATGTAGAGAAATGTGCTTTAATACTATATTTATATTTAAATGAAAGCGTTGTAAAACTCACCCATTCAAAGTCGGCGCAGATCAAACGAACAGAAGACGACGACTTGCGGACAAAAGCGAAGTTTCTCTGACGTTTTATCACATGAACAGAAGCTTTTATCTCATTTTTCCATCTTTTCGTATTTGTAACATAAACATCAGCTATCGATGACTTCAGTGTAGGACGACGTTACATCATTCTATATGAAGTAAACGGGTAAATGCACAGTTTCCATCTTGTTCTTCGATATAAAAAAACCCTCCTTTTTACAAACATGTATGACTTTTGGAAATATGCAGCAGTGCAGGTTTATTGAACCGTAATATCAAGTGATCCAAAAGGGAAACTTACTGGGGGCTTGTTGGCCGTACTGAATACTGGCCATCAGTTATAACCACAGACTGGATGTAAAAGAGTTCGTAGCTTCAGGTCTGTAAAATGGTTCTGATCCAGAAGTGTTTTCAGCTGCAATACCAGCGAGTGCCACTAGAGGTCGGCTCCAAAAAGCCTCCGGCTCCATAGACTCCCATTCAACTTCTCTCATCAAATCCAAAGTGAATAAAATGTGTCCATCAGTTATCTCGGTGTTGTTAGCTAAAGTCACTCCTTCTTATTAGTTTTCTGGAGGTCCATCTGAAAATAATCCCTCATTCATTAGAAAAGAAGATTCAAGAAGACCTGTTTTTGGGGGTGTGTCTGTTTGATTGACAGGCCTGTGGTGCAGTCAGGTTACAGCTATTGGTGAGCGGGACGTAGTGTCATCAGGTTTCCAATCAGATCGGTCAGATCCACCGATGGCTCTTCCCCCAGCTCGTCCAAATATGGTCACTTCCTGCTCCAAACCGCTCCGAACTAGCAAAGATGGTGACGGACAGAATCCGAACTCGAGTCTTCGTAACGGCCGTTCACGAACCAACTGGAGATATTTACAATTAACTTTACGTCTCTTTCATTTTGAGAGACATTTTTATGTGATGTCACTAACCCACACACGCGGGGTTTCCCTGATCGTCCCCCTGTTTTTCTGTCGCCAAGGTTACCCACATAGATCGTCTCCGACTTCATATAAAGACAGCGGGCCACCTGTTCAATAACCCTGCAGAACCCGTCCAAGGAAATGTTCTGATGTCAGAATGCTGGTTAAAATCTCTGGGGTTTTAAAGCATAGTGTATACAGCTCGATCATGTCTCCAGTAAACACCACTTCCTGCTCATATTTTTCACAATAAAAGTATTTTCCTTCTGGATCGCCCAGGTGTTCCTAATAAAGCGCCACGTTAGTTTACAAAGACGTGTTTGAGTCCTGTTGTTAAGGAAATTCATTCTTTCTCAAAATGTGAGAAGTTTGGGAATAACCTTGTTGTGTGCAACTTTTAAACCGACGGGGGGCGACTCACTTCTCGTCCAAAAATAGCGTTTCTGCCGTCGCGAAGATAAACGTCTCGTCTTTCAAGGGAGTTGAACTCGCATGCTTATCTCATGAAGCCGACGGCGAATGGAGCTCGGCGACCTTTGACCTTTTCATCACCTACAGTACATTTTTACCCACCGTGGTAGAGGAAGCAGCTTCCCTGACGATGATGCGCTCGGGTGGATGAAGATTTTTCAGATGACACGTTTGTAGTTAAAAGTGACACAATGATAAAAAAAAAAAAAAAAAAATGTGTTGCAGTTATTTTGCTTTCTTTGATTTGATTAGTTTATTTGTCTGATATTATATTTTGGTTTGCAGAAAGGTGTTTGCAGCGACGTGTTTCGTACTCTGCAACATTTTGCAGGTGTTTTCTTTATTTTTGAAGATTAATAGAAGAATTCATGGAGACACACAGCACAGTGGTAATTTACAGGACGGGGGGAGATAGTGAGTAGTTTCGTCCAATACTTTCTATCAAAATGGGCTGAATTCCTCCTTTATTAATTTGATTATACAGGTAAAAATGCAGCTTTGGGCAGCTCAAGGCTCTGATTGGCCGATTGTGTGCGCTCCGTAATAATAGCGTTGTACTCAGAGTTAATTGCTAATTACTTCTATGACTGATGATGTCGTCGTTCTTTGTAGAAAAATCGCATAACTTCAGTCCCTGAAATGTGAACTATGTAGAATGCAACTGCAGGATTTAATGCGTAAAACTCTATTTGATGAGCAGTAGTTTGAGTTATGATTTGATATTGAACTATTTGCGGGAGTTTGTCATATTAGTAAAATTCACGCGATTTTTTTTTTTTTTCCCACCAAAAATTTCGTCGGCAGAAGCTTTGCTAAAAATATGACGGCATAAAGTGAGTCTTTATAAACAAAACTCGTTTTATTAACAAAAATAACTCGTCATCACCAAAACAAACTTTGTGCACCGGAGGAAGTGGGAAAAAAAACGGTTGTGGCGGGGGTTGCGGAAAATGTTGCCTTCACAATAAAGGTTTTTAATGAAATGCTTATTATCAAAGGAAGTGATTACATGTTAAAATAGTTTTATCCACACGTCCAGTTGTAAAACGTCTCTGTTTGTTTCATCCAGCAGGTCTATGTGTTGAATGAACATGAATTAAACAGCATCTAAAGCTCTTATTTTGAAAGGCTGATGTAGTTTTGAGTTCTTTTGTAACGTTTACCCCAATAGACCCAAAATATTTCTGTGATGTGCAGCATGTTTATTGTTCACAGGACGTGCCGACATATTTATTCCTTTATTAGGTAGTGCTATAAAAAAAAAGAAAATCGCATTTTTCTTTCTCGATTTGCACTTTTTTTTTTCGAATTCCTGCAACTTGCGCCAAAACTTTTTATATTGAAATCTCCGCAAATCTGCCAAAAAAAAAACCAAAACAACAACAAACAAAAAAAAATAATAATTTTTTATTTTCAATCGCAACAATCACAAAAAAGAACTTGCCCAATCCTGGAGGGACTGAGTTGTTGCACATTCATACTCATTCAGGTTTTGGACATCACACCAACATATGGAAAGACTTTGTCTCTCGCTGTGACTAAAACTATCTGCAGCCAGTCAAACACCTCACTTTAAGAAAAAAAAATAAAAAAAATAATTTAATACTCCCTCGCAGCTTAAAACAAAACCCAAACCGTTTCCCAGATCTCACCTTGACAGACAGGGAGGAGAGCTCATTTAATCCAATCCAGCCATTACCGTGTCTGCAGGAAAGGGGAGGTGGGGGGGAGGAGGAGGAGGAGAAGAAACACCGCTTCATTATCCTCCTTCCCGGGTGACAAATCCTCCCTGAACGGAGGCGAATGTAAAAGTTTCCCAGGGACACGCCGGGGCTCCTGCTCTATTTAGATATATAGTGAAGTGCTGTCAGGAGGCTGGGGGGGGTAAGGGGGGTGGGGGGGGGGTCTGTATTTAGCGTGTTGTGCGCTGCGGAGCTGGGTACTTGTGGGGAAGAGGGTGGGGGGGGGGATGGAGGAGGGTGGTGTGGGGGGGGGTGTGGGGGGGGGGGGCTTGCCCAGGCTCTTCTCTCTCTCCAGGCAGCTGTCAGCGGAGAGGTGGCATTTCCTGGTCGAACGCTGACAGAGGCTGTCGGCAGGCGGCGGGGAGCAGCGCCGGATGACACCCTGTTTATTCTCAGATGACACCCTGTTTATTCTCAGATGACACCCTGTTTATTCTCAGATGACACCCTGTTTATTCTCAGATGACACCCTGTTTATTCTCAGATGACACCCGGGCCGAGGACGGGTGTCATCGCCATTTTGATTCACCTGGCAGTGTGAAAACTTCCCCTCCAAACATCACGCCGATGAAGTCTTTGTAGATGACACATAACCGGAATAATTGAGGGGGAGTTCCAGAGAGTGTGTGCGTGTGCGTGTGCGTGTGTGTGTGCGTGTGTGTGTGTGTGTGTGCGTGTGTGTGTGTGTGTGTGTGTGTGTGTGTGTGTGTGTGTGTGTGTGTGTGTCATCCCACCACGAGTAGCATGAAACTAACATGCATGCACAGCAGAGCCGGAGAGAGAGAACATATTTTCTCACTTAGATCCACCCACACATTCAGTGTAAAAAATCTGTCCCAGATTTTCTGCACCCCTCTCCTCCCCCCCCTCCCCACCCCGGAAAAAAAAAAAAAAAAAAGAAACACGAAGTGGAAACAAAAAAAAAAAAAATTCTCCATTTAAAATAAAGCTGTAGATTTTATAAATGTAGTATATCCTGGAAATACTCACAGAGGGGGGGACGGGGGGGACGGGGGGGGGGGGGGCTGTCTAACACCTGTCAGTGTCAGACAAAATGACCACGGCAGCCAATGAGAGCGTGCGCTGAGGATAAATATAAAGCGCTGGAGGGTTAAAACCATTTTGGGGTTTTCTTCCTTGTTATTTATGATCAGAATATCGTTTTTAATGTCACCTCGAGTTCACCAACCGAAGGTCATCTCCGCTTCGTTACAACGATGTCGGCTTTCCATGGAGATGTCGCTGAATTACACTTTTGGACTTTATTTTCATCCCTTTTTTGGCCGTCGTTTGTGTTGAATGGAGTAACGAGGTATTTACCGGGTTAACAGCTGAGGTCGGGAATCACAGCGACGTTACAGCAGCAAAGTCCAGCAGTAGTCCGCGTGTCTCCGCCCCTCAAACGTGACCCGAAGTAATGTTTCGTAAATCGGCGCCTCTTGTTAAGTTCAGTGTCTTCAGCTGCAATACCAGTGAGTGCCACCAGAGGTCGGCTCCAAAAAGCCTCCGGCTCCATAGACTCCCATTCAACTTCTCTCATCAAATCCAAAGTGAATAAAATGTGTCCATCAGTTATCTCGGTGTTGTTAGCTAAAGTCACTCCTTCTTATTAGTTTTCTGGAGGTCCATCTGAAAATAATCCCTCATTCATTAGAAAAGAAGATTCAAGAAGACCTGTTTTTGGGGGCGTCAACAGCCAGCTCCATGACGGTCCCATCCTACGGAGACGCGGCCTCTGCTTGTTTTGCACTAATCAATACGTTAAACAGTGAAAGGTTTTTGTCTTTAAACGTGTCAAACGTGGGAAATGTGAGTTTAAGGCGGCCGCTGCGTCCTCGGTGAGCTACTTTTACAACTTTTCCCCGTCGTGTGTTTGTGTGTGCGTCTTCCCATCGGAGGCTTCGCTCCCACTAATTGGTCTTAATTGTTGGTAATACCCCCGCCTCGTTTTCCTTTAGGTCACCCCGGCGTGCGGCCGAGGAGATGCCTTTTTTTTTTATTGATGTGACAGCGCTAAATTGAGAACCTTTGGCGGAGTGTCAAAGCCTAATTAATCACTCTAATTTCATCTCTCCACGCGTCCTCGGCCATCGAGCGAATGTGATCAGAGGGGAGAGCCGTCTCCGCGTCGGGCCGAGCCTCCTCATGCTAATTAGCTGCTAGCCCTGAGATGGAGTGGGCCCCCGGGGTGAGAGGCGAGGGGGGCTGAAGCCGGCCGAAATGACCACGTAATGACCGAGGGAACGGGGAATCGCAGTCCAGCTCGTTTTCATTATGTATTACGTTCAAGTTGTCCGACGCTCTTCTGTCTGCCGCGGTAGACGGCAACAAAAAAAAAGAAGAAAAAGAACCTCACTTCAAAAAGATGAAAACGGAGCCGCGACTCGTCCGGCAGCTTCGTCTGATCTGATTCTACAGATGATGTGATTTATCCCGTTTGTATGAACATGAATTTGGGGAATTTCTTTTCTTTCTTTTTTTATATGACTGAGCAGCTGACCAGGTTGATTTCACCGGGATCTCAAAAAGCACGATATAATAGTATAATTATTATATATAATAATATTATATCATATAATAAACCACAACAAAAAAACTTTAAACTTGAACTCTTCAGGGCTGAATTATTTGTTTTTGTGAATCCGTACGTCCAATTTAGTAAAGTCGGCGCTGATTTCTGCAAAAACACGACATTCATTGAACATATCGTCACTGAACTAAACATGTGACACGCTGAGCAGGAGATTTACGGGACGCTAACCCAGCAAACCTGAAATAGCACGTTGGGTATAACATTAGCACGATATTTAGTCGTGGATGGAAATTAATTTAGATTCCCACATACCTCCTTTTTTTTTTTTTTTTTTTTTTGGTACCAAAAATATTCCATATTTTCAGTGTTCCTATCAGAACTTTTTATGATTGAGTTTCATATCTGAACGTGGCCAGTTTTACCAAACAAACGTACATTTTTTTTTTTTTTTTACCAAAAGTGAAAGCAACGAGCTGGAAAACTTAAATTTGTAATAAGTCAATCACGATAACGTAAAATAACCAGTCAAACACGTGTAAAGCGTTCGTGAAGACACGGCGATGGCGCGTTAATTAGGTGGCTGGTTGTGATTAATAACATGTTTCAGCCGTGTCTGCAGCCCTTTTATTTATTTTTTGGGATCCCCCCCCCCCACCACCACCACCACCAACACCCCCCACCCAGTTCAAAGGAGAAAATCCAGAATATTTAGAGGGCTGCTCTGATGCTGAAATTTGGCACCGTTCCTGCATATTAAAGTTTACAGGGCCCAGTGTTTTCTATATTGCCTGTCATGTGTTGTTAAGACTGGCCTCTCTCTATTAAAGCCTTCATCGCACCACTTTATACGAGTGTGCGGGTACATCTGGCCGACGTATTTTGGCGTCCCCCCCACTCCACCCTCCGTCCCCCCTCTGTAGATTTTGGCACAGACACCTAACATGAGACCTAAAAGCCCCTCGGCACCGAGCCCGCCTGGCACCCGCTCCCCTGGGAAAGCTGGGAGAACAGGCCGAGAGTCAGGACGGGTGTGTGTGTGTGTGTGTGTGTGTGTGTGTGTGTGTGTGTGTGTGTGTGTGTGTGTGTGACTGACCCTTGCTCTACTTACTGTCTGTTGCTTGTAATGGTGCTGATCCAGGAATTTAAGCCTCTTCTGCTATTTTGTAAGTAGCTGTAAGTGGTTTTTGCGTCACTCGGCAGAAGTGTGCCAAGCTAAATGCCTGAAATGCAAATGCAAATGTGTGGCTCCGGTTCCACGGTGAATAAATCAGATCCCAGAGAGAAGACTGTTAGTTAAGAGGGTCGATTTATGCGATTCCTAAACCCACACCGACGCAGCGAAGACTCATGATGGCGAGTCGTAACTATTAGCTTTTAATTGCTAATTGTTTATGTTTTTTCCTGGTCGTCCTTCGGTCCGTCTCCTTCTCGATATCTCGGCAACGTCTCGAGGGGATTTCTTCAAATTTGGCACCGACGTTCCTTCGGACTTGAGGATGAACTGATAAGACTTTGGTGGTCAAAGGTCACTGGAAATTGGCAAAAAGAAGGCGTTTGTAGCTACAACTCGCGAATCACCCGATAGGAATATTTTCGGATGCTGAATGTGTGACGCTAATCTCGGGCGTCCACCTTAAAACGATGCTGATTGTAAAGCATTTTAGTATTTGAAGCAACTTCACCACATATGTTATTGGAGTCGGGACAGATATGGATGGAAACTGCAACTTGAGTTGTACTTGATTAGTCAGAGGGATGCAACAGCAAAGACGCCAATTCTAGTTTCTTTTTCCTTTAAAAAATTTGGATCTGACCGATCTGATTGGAAACCTGACGATACTACGTCCCGCCCACCGATAGCTGTAACCTGACTGCACCACAGGCCTGTCAATCAAACAGACACGCCTCCAAAAACAGGTCTTGTTGAATCTTCTTTTCTAATGAATGAGGGATTATTTTCAGATGGACCTCCAGAAAACTAATAAGAAGGAGTGACTTTAGCTAACAACACCGAGATAACTGAAGGACACATTTTATTCACTTTGGATTTGATGAGAGAAGTTGAATGGGAGTCTATGGAGCCGGAGGCTTTTTGGAGCCGACCTCTAGTGGCACTCGCTGGTATTGCAGCTGAAGACACTTCTGGATCAGAACCATTTTTCAGACCTGAAGCTACGAACTCTTTTATATCCAGTCAGTGGCAGGCTGTCCTCTAGTGGACACTTGGCTAAAACACCCCCCAAAAAATTATCATCATTACGAAATAAAACATGCAGAAACGTTGTTTCGACCCTCTTGACGTCACATCTCCTGCTTTAGTTTCCATTTCTATAATGAAAAAAAAAGTGAACGTCACATCTGGATCGATGGCTGAGCCGTCTTAGCGCTACGCTGACAGACAGGTAGGCGGCAGGCCGTTGGAGAAGCCGTAAAAAAACCAGATTTAAAGACCGAAGCTGGAGATCGAGTTGGTTTTTAAAAAAAAAAAACCGTCAGATTTTGTAAAGCCGTTGAACCCCCACCAGCTGCTCTGGAAAATCCTTAATACACAGTTTATTGTCCTTAGAATAACAATTTCTGGGAAAATAAAAACACAAGCATCCATTAACACACAGTAAATTTTCAGTTATGAGCCGAGTCGTGTTATTTCTCTCTGCAACGCTTGCCAAGGCTCTTCCTTTCCCTGTAATTACTGGATCAAATTCACATCACACATTAACATGAAGCAGGCGGGCCAAATATGTTTTATTCCAACACTGAGAATTTATAGGCTGAACTATGTTTTTGTCCTTTATATCGCGGCTGAGGATGCAGCCCGGCCAACACAACACATCCGTATGTTTGTTTGACCCCGCCGATTTCCTGGAGTGAGGCCTCACCAGCGCGCGCGCACACACACACACACACACACACACACACACACACACACACACACACACACACACACACACACACACACACACACACACACACACACACACGTCATATTCCTGTGTAGAGATGCGGTCAACGCTCTGGACACGAGACGCTTTGTGTTTCATGTCCTCAGACTCTCACCAGCGTGGAGATAATTACCCAGCATGCACTCTGCACCTGGACTCTTCTTCTTCTTCTTCTTCTTCTTCTTCTTCTTTCAATGTTTTTTTTTTATGGACACCCATTTCTAATTACGCTCTGCGGGGGAAGTTAAGGTCTGTTTTTAATCATTCATGTTTTGCTCACAAAGTGTAAAGACTGCTGTTCTCCAGACCTCCAACAACCCGCCGCACTCCTTGTTAAACTTCCGTGTTGGAACGAAGCGTAAACTGATATATAAGTGGGAAAAAAAAAATCTTCCCCTTACCTTTATGATCAGGCAGCCATGATTTTTTATTTTTTTTTTGCTTCAGCAGAACGAAGAAAAGCTGCTCATGAAAAGAGGTTTTTTTTTTTTTTTTTTTTTTTTAGGATTACACTTTCAGGAAGGCTGCCAGCTACTATCGCGCTCCGCTTCTGGCACAGACGCTCGTTTAAAACGATCGTGGAAGTGAAGTTGTTTTTCAGAAATATTACTTTTTAGTGCCACGTTTTAGTGCGGGGGAAGAGGGGGGGGGGAGGGGGGGGGTTGAATGGAAAACAGCCCTTTTATGAAATAATCAAACGTAATGTGCTCAGAGAGCAGGTTGCAGCCCACACACACACACACACACACACACACACACACACACACACACGTCTATATATCTATACACACACACACTTCCTGCTGTGTATGACATATTGACTTCTCTGAGTCCATCTTGTGTACGACAATGTTTAAATATGAAGTATGATTGAATCTGAAGGTCTGCTGGTGATTTGCTGTCATCCTTTCATGACGTTAATATATTTCTACTTTGATTTCACTTGATTTTCTAATCAAATCATCATCGACAACTGCCTCGTCTACTTTTAAGATACGTGCTGGTTTCCTTCAATTCCCAGGATTCCTTGTGCTCCCGTGTGAGATGGGTTACTGTAGAAAACCGGCTGCTCTCTCAGTAACTACCCAGAATTTATATTTTAATAATAACTTGCAGGTTAAAAACATTTCGTTCAGTATTTTGTTCGATGTTTTCTTCAGTGTTAAAAGGAAGTCGTCTCGTGTTGCTTCCCGACTGTCGGATGTTAATAATCATCACTAAGATGGTCTTTTATGTCATATTTGGTGATTACAGAGCTGTAAATTCTTACGACACGTTGGCACTCGACCAATCGGAGCGCGCCGTCTCTGTGACATCATTAGGAAGGAGGAGCCAGGGTCATTTTACAGATGTGACTAAACATGTTGCCGTTGACGACGAACTAAGCGTTGATTATACAGGGAGGACAAACGAAAGTGTCCGATGTGTGTGGTAAAAAAGAAAAAGTAAAAACACCTGCGTCCTTATTGGTCAGCATCACGACCACGTTACGGAAGCTGTCACGTGATTGGAGGAGACAAAACGAGTCTGAAATCGTCTTTTCTTAACGCGTCTGAGACGTGTCATCGCTCGTCGTCCTTCGTCGTCCCGCTCGTGTTTTTTTTTGGTGTCGTTTGTTTTAAAACCCGTCGGAGCTCCTTCCTTTTCTATGACTGTCCTCTCCGTAGATATTGTACGCACCCCCCCCCCCCCCCCCTCCACCCCCGAGCTGTCCCAGGTCTCTTCTGTCCCACCTCCCTCCCGTCCAACCGCTGCTGAAGACGGGGTTTAGCCAGATAAATAAAAACTTGGATTGAATTGTATATAAATTATGAAAGAGGACCGATAAAGGAAACCCGTGACAGAGATCCTACGTCTGCTGCTTCATGCAGCTGGACGCCTCGGTCGATCCTTCCTCCTCATCTTCCTCCACGCTGTCAACCGATCAATAAACCAAACCGAGACAACGGCCACTTCAATCTGAGCGCCCGGCTGACGGAGCCCCGTCGTCCCTCCATGACATCCCGTCTTTACGGCACTTTTTCTGTCCCGACCTTTCACTGTTTTTTATTTAAAATAAAATCTGCAGCATTTCCATCAACTAAAAAAAAAAATAAAAAAAAATGTGTGACTTAAAAAGAATAATTACAAAAAAAAAAGAATGAGCAGGGATGTAAGATGTCCAAAACGAGAAGCAGAAATGCACGAAAAAAAGACCTAGATGAGTTTTGTGTCCTCTCGTCCTCTCGTTCGTCCTCTTGTTCGCCCTCTCGTCCTCTCGTTCGTCCTCTCGTTCGCCCTCTCGTCCTCTCTCTTTAACTCCGTTCCCCTCTCAGCTCCGGTTTTAGAGACGTCGCCTCAGATCGTCTTCTGCCCAGAATAAAAAAAAAAAAAAGCGTTTGCAGTTTGAGAGCTTTTATATTTCTGGGACGTTACGAGGTTTCGTGTTTCACCTCCTCAGTCACAACTTCTTCTCCAGCACACGCACATACGTGTCCACCTGAACACGTCAGTCACCCAACGGCCCCCTGGGAAAAAGGACACCTGCGATAATTCCACTTATTGTTATTTTTGTATCTTTAATACTAATGTCGAACCCTAACAGGAGATCAAAGGATCATTAAAGTTTGGCTTGATGTTGTTTCGACTCTGATGAAAGCAGGAAACACGGCTGAAAGTGTTTGATCTTTATCCAACGAGTAGATAACAGACGAGGTCCTCGTTGTAGTTCAGATCAGATCGAGGTCCTTGGAAGCAGTTCGTCGTCGTGCGTTTCATTCCTCCGAACGTCTTCAGAATTGAAAAGCGTCGCGTTCGGGAGCCGACTCGTGTCGGAGAAGACGTGCTGACGTGGTGAAACCTGAAGTTTCTGGAGTCGAAGACGTCGTGATTGTTTTTGTCACCTGAAGTCAAGTCGACGTCCAAATCGAACCGTCGCGTTTCAGCTTTTCAGATCGAGAACAGCAATTAGTTTACTTAAAAAAAACAAAAACTAAAGCACAGCAGATACTGTACGTATGTGCCTACACACACACACACACACACACACACAAAAACACACACACACACACACACACACACACGCACACACACACACACACACAAAAACACACACACACACGCACACACACACACAAAAACACGCACACAAAAACACACACACTCACGCGCACACACACGCACACACACACACACACACCCATGCGCACAAGCAGCAGAGCACTTCCGAGCGCTTTTGGATAAATTGACTGTACGGCACGTTGGCACTCGGAAGATATTGTAACCTGTGTTTTAATCTCAGATTTCCCTCCCCACCCCTCGTCCCCCCCTCCCCCCCAAACAAAAATTAAAAGAAAATAATTTTTTACAATCCTTCTAACAGTGACTCTTGTACAACAACATAAATACTGTGCTGGAAAAAGAAAACACAAAAAAACAATCCCCCCCCCCCGCCCCAAAAAACTAATTAAGCAGTTTCTTTTTTTTCCCCCTCCGCAGTCTCTTTCTGTAAACATTGATAAAAATGCAAATCAAGTCTCCTCAGTTCTTCGACAAGACAACAACATCAAAATAACAACAACTGCTCGGTCTGCGAGGCTTCGGCCGCCTCGTACGCAAACAGCCTCTAACGGACTCACAGGGAAAATCAAGTCTTTCTTTCTTTTCTTTTTTTTTTTGTTTGTTTTTATGTCGTTTTTTCCTTCCTGTTTCTAATCCGGTTAAAGGTTTAGATCCAGAGTGGTGGTGGTGGTGGGGGGCGGGTAGAGGGAGGAGGAGGAAGGAGGGAGGAGGGTCCATCAGAAGAGGCTGGTCAGCGTCGTCTGCGACGGGCTCCGGCACTCGTGGACGTCCATGCCGCCCGGCACCGAGCTGAGCACGGAGGTGACGGTGGGCATGGTGGGGTTGGTCAAGTCCGTCAGGGTGGTGGGGGTGGAGGAGGGGCTCATGGAGGCGTTGGAGATCTCGGAGGCGGGGCCCGACGGCGTCCCGCCCGGCAGCGTGGAGCCGTCGGACGCCTTGTCCACGCCGGTGCTCTCCTGCCGCAGCAGGTTCCTCCTGAACTTGGCTCGAGCGTTCTGGAACCAGACCTGAAGGACACGATGGAAAAAAAACAGGTTGAACTCTGAAGAAAGAAAAAAACACAAACATACATTTATAAAAAATACGTCCCAGAGGGATCTTAAAAGGTTCAGTTCAACTTGGACGAGATGTGCAGGGAGTGTTTTTAAGATATCAGTCTGTGAAGGTGGAAATCACCAAAATGCAAAAATCACTGCCATCTTACAAAAAAAAAAAAAAAAGTCAACTACATATGCTGCGTTTTATGACCTTTTTTATAACTGCAAATTATGTCCTCAAAGAAAGATGTAATTTTATCTAAAAAAAAGAAAGAAAAAAAGAAGTCTTCAATCTGTTCATCTCACTTTATTTTATTTGTACTCGTTCAGACGAACTCAACCGTCACAGATGTTGCACACGATAATAAAATAGGACTTCTTGGTGCGTTGATAGAATATTAAGGCACGTAAAATAACCGCAGGACGATGCTGTGCCCATTTTTTTTCTTCCTCCCACCCACTTGAAGCTCTGGATAATCTACAGAATATCGTTTTAATTGGCAGCATTTCTTCCAATCAAAACAACGAGCCTCAGTTTATCACCGAGACCCAGTTTCTGCTGCCGAATTTCATAAACGTCATTTCTCGTTGCCGTTAACGCCACGTTTGGTATTTCCACTCATTTCTGTTGCGTTTGGATTCGAGGCGGAAAACCTCCCGGCACATATCTCATGAAACCACAAGGAAGCTGCAGATGAGGCTTCGTTATGTTTGGTGTAAATTAGTCGAAATGACCCTTTAAATATCAAATCTGGAGCTTGAAGTTTGTTCCAGAAACGTGTCGCACTGAACATCACGTCTGCTTTCCTTCCTGTCACTTCCTGCAGCAGGTAGTACAGCGTATGTGTATATATATATATATCTATATATCTAGATACACATATATACATAACAGGCTGCATCACCACACAAAGCGGCGCTGGTTAAAAACAGACACGCTGCAGCTGATTTTTGATCCATGAATGATGGAGGAGGCGGAGCCTCTGACTGGCGCTGCCTTTTAACCTCGAAGTTGCACTATTCAGTATTTTTGTGTGAGCAATGGTCATAGTGGAAAAAAACAAAAAAAAAACCTCTCTGTTTTCTTCTTTGCGCTTTAGTGTCTTTCAGCGGGTTGTTTTGGTTTTTTTCTCATCAGCGGCTTTTTACTTGTTCGTGCTTTCAGCCGGATTAGTTGGAAAAGCTCCACATGAACGAGTGTTCAGCAGCTGGAAGAAGCAGATTTGGTTGTCGGGAGTCGGTGGAGACCAAACACGGAGCTAAAAGCAGAAACGGACACGTTGACTCGACTGAAAGACGCCTTCGAATGGAAGACGGACGTTTCTCCGATCAGCGTTAAGAGGACAGAATATATCAAAGCTGTTTTTACGTTGTTGCACATTTTCTCGTACTTTCGGTGCTGCAGCCAACGAAGCTTAAAGTACGTAGCGTTTCGTTTCGTACGCACGCAACCGGGACGTTCATCGTAAAAGAAACGCGCCTTGAACTTTGACCTCGTATTCGTCGTAAAAACGAGCGGTTGTAAGTGGGAACGTCCTCACGCTTCAAATCTTCTTCTGCCGCGCTTCATCGTGCGGTAAGTTCAGGGAGGTCAAAGGTTAACGCCGGCTTTCACCCGGCTGTTATCCGAACAATCCTCAAACCGAAACTCTCGGCGTGCCTGAACGTCGGCTCGACCAATGACGGACGGAGAAAATGTCACATGACCGAAACAACGGATCAGAGACGGCGTTAAAAAAAACCCTGTGTGTGTTCTTTGTTGTGTAGTTTGTAGGATTTAAGAGATTAAAATAATGATTTGGCCTCCTCGATGTCCACGTTATTTCCACCTCCCCCCCTCCCCCTCCTCCCTCCCCCTCTGTTTGTTACCAGAGAGAGAGAGAGCGAGCGAGCGAGCGAGCATCTCCTGGTGTCTGTTTAAAGTCTGTTTGCAGATACTTCAGACTGCAGTCGAGGATAAAAGAAGGCTTAGAAACACAAAGCGGGCCGGCGCTCTTCTGCTGTGGGTACAACTTAAAAAAAGAAGACAAAGAATAAAAAAAACTAAAAAAAAAAGCGCCTTTACTCTTCACGGCAGAGGAAAGAAAGAAAGAAAGAAAGAAAGAAAGAAAGAAAGAAAAAGAAAGGCCGCAGACAAATTTTTCTTTGAATGTTTGCACATGAAAATTGGAGAAAATAATAATAACGGACCTGTGTGTGTGTGTGTGTGTGTGTGTGTGTGTGTGTGTGTGTGTGTGTCGGTTATTATTCTCATGTTTGCAGTGAAATGAACCGCTTCCTCCTGGTTTAGCCGAGGACCGGAAGGAAGCGACTCGTCGCTGCTCCTCCGAGTCCCCGATGCTCGTCTGTTTTCATTTTTCATAACTTTAAATTTTCCGATATCGAGAAAAAAAACAACCTCCTCGTCTTGCGCTCGGCGCCGAGCGTCGCGGTGACGAGCGTCGTGGGAACGAACGGCGGCGGGAGATTCGCTTCGGCTGCGATAACAGGCAGAAAAAAAAAAAGACAAAAAACTCCCAAACGCATCAAAGCAAAACGCCGCTTTGTTTTCTGCGAGTGTTAATTAAAGCAGCGGGACGGTTTCTTCTTCTGCTTTATTTTTTTTCCTTCTCATAAAAAAAAAAAAAAAAATCAAAAATTGGATTCAGAAACCTTTTTGTCTCCTCCTGATGATTCACCGTCGTCTTCTGTGGAAATCAAACACTCCTCTTCTTCAGTTTCATGAGTATTAACAGAGCTTTTAGTTTTTCATCTCATCCACTGGAACGCGGTACTTTATTTTTTTTTGTCTTTCATTCAGGTGCTTTTTTTTTTCCTTTTCTTTGTTCATCCTTATATACGAACACACAACAACAGCCTGTTTTTTTTCTGTTTAGTTTTTTCCTTCGACGCTGCTAATTTCTTCGAGTTTCTCTCTTCGACATGAGAAGATAGAATAAGATGGTGGGGACGAGGGAAAAAAAAAACAAAAAGAAGAAAAAAAAACAAAATCCAATCTCTGGTTATTTTCCAGTTTTCCCTGAAAGTCCTCCAAGAATTTCACTGGAATGAAAAAGCGGCAAAAAAAATGTGAAAAGCGTCTGATTTGGCTCCCGTCAGGAAATCCTCACTTCATATATCTCCAGCGTTGGAAGCTGGTTGATTTGCATTGGAAACAAGTGGAATTCCTGCACCCTCGTTTGGCGTTCGTTTGCCTCCTCCACCCCCCCTCCCGCCCCCACCCTCCACCTCCCTCCCCCACCTCCGACCCCACTGTGTGGTAGTAAAAAGGACAGCGAGACTCACGCCGGTGTTTACCGTACCTGCAGGACCCGCTTGGTGAGGCCCGTCTTCTGGGCGAGCTGCTTCAGGTCCTTGGCGTCCGGGTTGTGGTTGATGGCGAAGTAGGACTTCATGGTCCTCAGCTGGTGGTGCTTGAAGGACGTCCGCATGCGCTTGGTCTTCTGACTGGAGCTGTACTGGGAGTCCCGGTCCATGGACTCGCCGTCGTTCTCGTTGCAGCTCAGAGCTGCCGGGAGGAAGAGGAAGAGGAAGAGGATGGTTAGGACAGGAAAAGGACTCCGGCCGGCATCGTGTCATTCCTCTGCAGCTGATTGGCTGAAAACTACGATTTAAAAAAAAAAAAAAGAAAATTTGACCCCTGAAACTCATAAATCTGAAAGAAGAATATCACGTTTGTCGGGAGAATAAAAGCAAATTGCATCCTGCGTTTTGTTGTTGTTTGTGTGTAAATCTCACGTTAAACCCCGACAGCGGTCTGAATATGATGGGAAGGTATTTAGGGGTGGAGCTTATGAGGAGAAAAAAACTTTATGAAAGTTTTATGAAGCTTCGTGCTGCGAATTTTTTACAACATTATCGTCCAGGTTTCTTTTTAAATTTGCTATAAATCGGCTTTTTTTTCCTCGTTTAGATCCATAAAATAGATCCACAGTGACCTGACAGCTGCACAGCGTCCTCCTGTCTGCCTGTCTCTCTCTGTCTAGCTGTCTGTCTCTGTCTGTCTCTCTCTGTCTCTGTCTGTCTCTAGCTTTCTGTCTGTCTCTGTCTCTCTCTCTCTCTATCTGTCTCTCTCTGTGTTTCTGTCTCTGTCTTTCTGTCTCTCTGTCTCTCTGTGTCTCTGTCTTTGTGTCTCTGTGTCTCTGTCTTTCTGTGTTTCTGTCTCTCTGTGTCTCTGTCTTTCTGTGTCTCTGTGTCTGTCTTTCTGTCTCTCTGTGTCTCTGTCTCTGTGTCTCTGTCTCTCTGTATCTCTGTGTCTCTGTCTCTTTGTGTCTCTGTGTCTCTGTCTCTCTGTATCTCTGTGTCTCTGTCTCTCTGTATCTCTGTCTCTCTGTCTCTCTGTGTCTCTGTCTCTCTGTATCTCTGTGTCTCTGTCTCTTTGTGTCTCTGTGTCTCTGTCTCTCTGTATCTCTGTGTCTCTGTCTCTCTGTATCTCTGTCTCTCTGTCTCTCTGTCTCTCTGTGTCTCTGTCTCTCTGTGTCTCTGTGTCTCTGTCTCTCCATCCTTCGAGAAGGATGCAAGCTCGGCTCCAAGCAGCCACACACACACACACACACACACACACACACACACACACACACACACACACACACACACACACACACACACACACACACACACACACACACATGTATTTCGTCCCCCAGCCTGCAAAAAGAATTTCTTGGCAAAACCCAAAGTGTTGCTGCATGCATAACAGTTCGCGTTCAGTATCGGAACGTTGTAAAGCATGAATATGAAGTGAGCGAAAACCATCCGAATAACACTTCACTTAATTAGCCGAGACACACCAGGCAGAACAAATGCTGCTTTCTGGCCCAAACATATGCTGCAGCGTTTTAATAAATAAAGAAAAAAAAGAAGAAGAAGAAGCGAGCAGCGTGTTTAGACGGTCTCCTGCTCGTCTTCCTCCTCCTCCTCTTCCTCACGGCGCTGCCGCGACCTCTCGGGCCGGACGGTGCGGCCGCCTCGGGGTCACGCCTGCATGTTCTGCATGTTCTGTATGTGATTTGTTCAGGTGGAGCTTTTGATGTTGTTTCCAGCTGTAAACAGAAGAGGGCGCCACTGCCTCTTCACTCTCAGGCCTCTCTGCTTCACATGCACTTTCTTTAGGGGTGTTTTTTTTTTTTTTTTTCACACACAATAGAAAAGATAAAAGAAAAGGTCTAATTTTGAAATTTGTTTTCCTTTTTTCGTGAAATCTCGTGTTGGTAAAAATTCCAGGTGACATTTGTGTCTTTTTCAAACAAGACTTCATTTGTTTTGTGAAATCATTGGAAAAAAATTAAAAAAGTGACATCTTAAGAATAAAAAAAAGAAAAAAGTGATGCTTCTTGTCCAAGAAGGGAAATAAGAAGCTTTGGAAATAAGTGGAAATTTAGTTAAATAACTTGTTGCAGCTTATTTTCTTTTTTAACTAAACTGACGTGTGAAACGGTTCAGACTCATTTCTTTCTGACCTCTCGTGGTTCTGACTCGACGTTTAGTTGGTGATGCTGCTCGTCAGGTGAACGTCTGGTGAAGGTTAAAGGGAAAGGAAGAAAAAAAAAAAAAAAAGAGAAGAAGTGCGATGTGAAGCGGGCAGCGCTGCTGTTGGAGGGTTATTGTGCTCCTTCTGCTCTCTCTTCCAGTGAATAACTCATCAAATCACATTGATCTGGCTGCTACACACTCAGTTTGGCCTGGTCCCAGTGTAGAAAGTCTCCAGCAGTGTGTGTGTGTGTGTGTGTGTGGGGGGGGGGGGGGGGTGGTAGGGTCTGTAGATGTCTATGGAGCCTGACAAGTGGAAAAGGGTGAAAGCAAAAGCCGGAACATCAAAAAAAACTTCTTTTTTTTTTTTTTTTTTTTTTTTTCTTTCCCCCTTTTTATTCCCCCAAAGAGGACATGGGAGGAAGAAAAAAAAAAAAAAGCCCGACAGAGTGAGACATCCTCAGATTATTAAAACTATTTTCTATAACATCATTCAGGGAAAAAAAAAAAATACAAAATTGGAAAGCTTTAGGTTGTTTTTTTTGTTAAGAAATCTTCAAATCCAAATTGGTGACACATTCAAGCTGTGTGCAATAACTGAGGCCTAAATGAAATCATTGTTCACCCCCCCCCCCCCCCCTCCCTCCCTCCCCTTCTCCCTCTCCTCCCCCTCCAAACATTTGTTGATATGTTCCACTTTCTCCTCAATAACATATCTTTGTCTTCTGTCCTGCATGGCCTCACACTTTGGCCTGCATGCTCCTTTTCTCACAGAAAACAGGGGTTTTTTTGGACATGAATATTCTGCTCAAAGTAAAAATAAATCAACTGCATAAACTCTTATTCTGAAAGTTCCTTCACCAAAAAAAAAAAAAAAAGAACAAAAACAGAACAGGAACTTTATGGAAACTACTAATTTAATATAAAAGCAGTAAATTGAAGCACAAGGTGTGTAGAGGTGTTTAAACTTGAACTTTTCTTGTTGTGTCATCGCGATCAAAAGTTGAACTCCCTGCAGAAATATTACAACAATAAAAGCATGAAAAGAAGGTTCGAGTTGTCGCGTCCCCACCTCGGACAGCACAGGCACAAGAATAAATCCCTATAGGAATGTTGGAAACATTTCCCATTAATGAAGTCTGTCAGCTTTAATCAGCTTTCATCACGCTTCGTGGCTCTTTGAAACAAACTCTGCGAGCGAAGTTTAGCAGATAAAGAACTCCTCTTTTCGGACCCGTTTTCGATCTGAAATATGAGTTTTTGGAGCCTCAGAGCAGCGAACAGCGCGAAATGAACGATGTTTTCGGAAAATGATATTTTCTTTCTGAAGTCTGTCAACCTTTTATGTACAAAAACAAACTCGTTATAAATCCTTGTGTGCGCAGAAACGTCTTCCTTACCTGCGTTGTACGCCGCCAGCTCGGCCCCCGGCCCGGGACTTTTCCTCTTCCTGGGCCGCCCCTTCTGCACCGTCCCCACGCCGTTGAAGTAGGATAGTCCGAGCGTGTTGGCCGGGCCCAGGCCTTTGTGCGGCACAACGTCCGCGTGGTTAAAATGTGTCTGATATTCTCCCTGGATGAGAGTCTCAAAGTGCAGCCGACAGTACACCAGACTGTCCTTCATGCCAAAGTGGTCCCCGGTGGTGAGCATCTTGCTGCAGGTGGTGCACGTGAAGCAGTTGAGGTGGTAGACCAGGTCCCTCGCGCGCATCACCATCTCCGAGGCCGAGATGCCCAGGTGGCACCGAGCGCATCTCTGCACCGAAAATCTTCTGCGGACAACACAGAAACCTCATCAGCGGCTGCACACACACACACACACACACACACACACACACACACACACACACACACACACACACACACACACACACACAGAGCCTGGCCGTGGGGGGTGTATAAG
This sequence comes from Embiotoca jacksoni, assembly GCF_022577435.1. Lineage (NCBI taxonomy): Eukaryota > Metazoa > Chordata > Actinopteri > Embiotocidae > Embiotoca > Embiotoca jacksoni. Next base: position 2,803,725 of record NW_027185389.1, read on the forward strand.
GTCTGCTGTGGCGTGTTCTTTACACGCAAACAGGCCAACTTTTACGCACTTAAAAAAACAAAAACTAACTGCATAAAGTTTCCTCTGCGTCATTTTAGCCAAAACTGGTAAAAAAAATGAAAAATAATAATATAACTGAATTTGGATTGAAGCTGCCTCACGTGACGTTTTGATATTATCACATTTGTAATTTTGTGTAATTTCCAACAAAAAAAAGGGGGCTAATGAATCCCACAAGCCTCCCTGTCACGGGGAGGTGGGGGATAATGGTGGTGGTGGGGTGGAGTGTGAGAGGGGGGTATCCCCCCCACCCCCCTAAAGAGCTGCTAACTCTTAAAAAAAACCTAGCTGCTCCATTATGTGGCTTTCAGTGGAGAGTTTTAGCAGCACAGACAATATGGTTCAAATCCTCTGCTGCGCTCGTTTTTTTCTTTTCTATTTCCGGTATAATGTTGGAAACTAAATAAATATATCTGTTGTAAAAAATAGTCCCATAGAGACATTTAATTATTGCACAAAAAAAAAAAAATCAGCTTTTCGAAAAAACAAAATTTAAATCAGAGAAATAGAGGAAAAATGTAGGAATAAATAAATAAACGGATTTTTCAGAATAAAATCCAGAAACCGCTTTTTTTGTTAATTGTGCTTCTTTTTCTTTCTTCTTTTTTTTAAACATGTTTTATCTCTACTGATCTCAAACATGCTGCAGACAATACAAATATTTACACTAATGGCCTCTCTGTAATTTGAAAGCACGTATTTTAGCCCCGGGGACTGAACTCAGCCCCGCGTGCTGGCCTCTTTTCTTTTTTTTTTTAAATTTATTTATTATTTATTGAAATAAAATCACGTTCTAAGTTGACTTTTGGATGGAGTGATGTTGGCGCCCCCAGGCCCCCCTCCACCGCCCAGCCTCCACCCTCCACCCCTTCGCTCGCGCGCCCTCCTACCTGTAGTAGTCCTCCTTGCAGTAGATGCTGCCGTCCTTGCTGAAGCAGGTGAGCTCGGACTCCAGGTTCAGTTTGCACTCGCAGCACTTGAGGCAGCGCATGTGCCACTGCTTGTCCACGGCCAGCAGGTAGTAGCGGTCCGCGATCTTCCGGCCGCAGCCCGCGCACAGAGCCACGCGCTCGCTGGTCATACACGGCATGGACTGCGGGGGGGCACGAGGGACACGGCGTTAGGGCAATTAATACAAAAAGAATATGTATAATACAAGTGGAAAGATTTTGGTCTGACATGAAGTGACCCCCAAATGCATGAGAAAGAAAAACACAATAATAATAATAATATGAATAAACTGAGAGGTCACACGAGGCAAGAAAATATTCAAAGAACATATTTTTCTAGATTTAAAACTACTGCTACTAATAATAATATCATCGTTTGTACAGCCACAATAATACAAAACAGGAATATTCTAATCATTACAAACTGCCCTCTTCTGCTATAATGTCAAATATTAGAAATGTAAAAAAAAAAAAAAGGAATATTTTTGTTCCTATAAAGAAAATAATGAGCTGCAATGACTCCAATGAGTCTCTTCAATAAATAACACCACTCGCAAGCATCAGCTCAGGAGACAACAGGAGGCTCATAACAACATGACTCTGATTATTAATAACCCCAGACAAATAAAAACAAACACAAACCGATGTTATTTTTATTTGCTGTTTTTTGTTTGTACACCAAGGTGTGTGAACGCTGCGTGGGGGGTAGGATGGTGGGATGGGGGGGAGATGGGGGACTCCCACTAATACTAACACTCCTCGGACGTGGACAGTGATGCTGTCACTTTCTATCAAACAATAAACTGCAATTGTGTTTATAAATCGGGGTTTTTTTTTTTAGTGGGTTTAAAAAAAAATAAAAAATCTTTGTGGTGACTGACTGGCTGCTTGTTGTTTCCGGGAGGCCTGAAGAACATGAACGCACCTCCAACCATCATTTACAAAACATGGAGGCTCAATTCAAACCCACTATTTTAAATCCCCTCCTTATGCAGTTATATTTATGAATTCTTTCCTGCCCCATAAATTCATACATTTTATTGATTCTGAATTCCTGTTTACAAAATAGAAAACGAAAGGAGAGAATCTTGGATAATAATGCAAACTTACAGCCGCGTTTTCAGCTCATTTTAATGCGTAAAAATGATATTTAATTTCTTCTGACCCGGCAGGTTTTGAACTAATAAACGTCTGAATTTAAGAACACATTTGATCTTTTAGTCGCTTAAATTATTTCCAATCTCGTTCAGCTCCGTTTTTGTTTATTTTTTTATTTATTTTGAGGCTTCACTGGAACTAAAAAGAAGTTTTTAGATGAAACCAAAATGTGTCATGTTTTAGGCCCTTTTGGAGGAAGTTTTTTTTTTCCTGCCTTTTATAAAATCCTAATTACTCGTTCTTTCTTCTTCATTATTTGTGTGTGTGTGAATTGAGGGTATGAAACAAGCCGAAGTGCTGGGAGCTGTTCAGAGTGCAGCTCCACTTGTCACATGCTTCCCCAGGAGCTGCCATGCTGCCTCGCGCTAACCAGCCGGAGAAAAAGGGGACACATGCAGCTCGCGCTTACCGTCTCTGACTCCCCCATATCGATGGCCGAGCTGATGGCCGCCGACTCGCTCTTCCCTCTCCGGTCCATTTCCTCCACCACGCCGTGCACGTCGCCTCCAGGGAGGCCGTGGAACAGCATCGTTGCCGCAGAGGGGAGGATGTTATAACTGTTCTCTTCGGATCTGCAAGCCAAGATGTCCATCAAGAGGCGATGATATATATATATATTTATATATATATATATTTATATATATATATTTATATATATATATATATGTATAAATATATACATATATATATATATATAAATATATATATATTTAAAAAACTAAAAAACACCCTGCGCATGAACAACGCCACTTAGGAATCTCGTT
>NW_027185389.1:2811656-2839156 GCF_022577435.1 Embiotoca jacksoni
CCTTTTTTTTTTTCTTTTCTTTTTAATTGTGTTCTGCGTGAAGGTAGCGGGTGGGGTGGGGTGGGGGGGGGGTAGCGTTGACTTTAATGGGATGCTGCTGCTGCTGGAGGTGGAGGGTTACACGCTCTCCGAGGAGCGACTCGGCTGTAATTAAGAAAAAAAAAGGGTGAACAAAGCAGAGGAGACTGAAAACACATGAAAGGGAGGAAGAGGATCATCGTCATCGTCGTCGTCGTGTGCACATAGGAAGTCACACCTGAGCCTCTCGCTATCAAGTACATCAGATCATTACCATTCAAAACCATCTTTAACCCCAGTGGTTCCCAACCTGAGGGTCAGGGCCCCCCTAAGAGGTCACTGGAAACAAGACAACATTTTGTTCTTTCTCGTTCTTTCCAGATCTTTCAGTTGCGTCTCCTGGTTTTCTTCGGCTGGTACGTGGAGCCTTGGAGTAATTTCCACCCTCCGTGTGCTCCATCCTCAGACCGTCAAATTACTGCCGTTACATCCAAGACAAACACGCAAAACACGTAACGAGCTTCAGGGAAACGTCACTCACGATTTTTTAGGCTCTGTAAGTTTAATACGTTACGTTAGTTTACTGACTTAATAAATCCACGTTGACTTTTTCTCGTGGACTCGGCACAGCTATGTCCGGGAATAAAAGTACTGCGTTTGATCCGTCCATCCACCCCGACCTCCTCCGTACGTCGCGTCTCCTTCTGTGACGCCGACGGCTTTAAAAAAAAAAGTTTTCGTGTTTGATGCATCTGGAAGGAGAACGAGCTGTTTTTATATTTCTTCGTTTCCTGCACAGAGTTTATTTACAGAGAAGTGCATGATGGGTAACCGTTGGTCGCACTTGTCCCACAGAGGAGCCGAATGTCAACAGAGCCTCACGCTGATGTCCAAGTCGAGCGTGCTGATTGGTTGATCCGACTTCCTGTTCTGGACCGAAATCCCGTGAGTTGCTGCTTAGGTTGATTGTAAAGTGTCAATCAGGTGGCCCCTCCCCTTTCACCGCCTAACAACCAATCACAAGCATGGTGTCCCTCCCGCTGTTCCAAATGAAAACGTAGGCCAGCAGGGGGAGCAGCTCGTCCTCTGGTGGACACAAACGGCAACACGTAAAAATACAGAAGTGACACAAGCGAACGTCACCTGCTCACGTGTTTTTTTGTAGAAACGTAATTTCAGCTTTTAATTTAAATTCATCTCTCAGCTCTCTAACAAAGTTATTAAAAAGCTCAAAATGGAAAATCTCAAGTGACAGTTTTATAAAAGAAGCAGGAGATTTTTTTCAATGCTGTGATTTTAGGTACGTCGACGCTTTACTGATTCAACAAAAAAAAAATCTCTTTTGTTCATAAACGTCAAACCGTACAACTAGAACCTGGAGGAAGGGAAGGAACCGGGACCGGAGAACTGGGACCGGACCGAAGAACCGGGACCGGACCGGACCGGCACATCTCAGCATCCATCCATTAGTGAGTCCTTTAAAATGAATGGAGATTATTTCCTCGACGCAGATCTCAATCAAAACAGCAGAAAAACTGCACGTTGGACAGAAACTCAGCAACTCTTTCTGTATACATATAAAAAAAAAAAACTTGACATTTTCTTTCCTTTCTGTGATTGAGCTTTTTTTTTTTCAGAAACAAATGCTTTGTGTGAATTAGAAATTGTTGTATTTGTCTTTTTTTCTTTTTATAGTTATTTATAATCATTCCAGTTATAGTGAAGTTCACTGTTTTAGTGAATTCAAGTCATTTTAGACCATTAGGTTTATTTTTAATATCTCCTTCCTCTAGAACATATCTTTATCACTGATCTCACATTTCCAGGTCATTTTTCTTACATCCTAATATCGATGTTGGCATCAGTCAGCCATCAGACTCATTTATGTACTTGGACTGTTACTGATGCATCGATGTATTGTTTTAATTTGAAAAACCACTGCTGAGCTGTTTAAACTGCTATAATGCATCATATTTTACAAACTGATTACACGTTTTCTTTGTAAAACCTTAATTTTCCAGATGTCAGATAAACAAAAATGTGGGAAAATGTAGAAACATTTGTATTATAAAGTATAAAGGAAATTAAAATGAGAATACTCAAGTAAAAGAAATTAGAAGTTGACTTTAAAGCACAAGTAATCGATAATACCTACCTAATAATAATAATCTGGAGCTCCTCGTCTGTACGACACATACAGCAAAAAGTGACTGAAATAATCTGCTTAGATTGACATAAATATAATTTCCCTGCAGCTGATCTGTGCACCTTTTCATATTTTGGTCCCTCTTCCTTATTAATAATCATATTTCAGACTGTGCAAAAAGAAAATTCAAAACAACAAACTTTAGAAAAAGTTTTAGATTTTATTTATTATTAATTTAAAAGAAAGAGCGTTTTGATTTCGATCAAAGCGAGTCGGACTCCTCAGAGGATGCGTCGTCTGGAGAATCGGAACCTTACTGCAAAGCATGCTGGGTAGTGTTTCTAAATAACTTCATTTGATGAAGTAAGTCATGATTTTAAGATCTAAAAGTGACATTTAAACTCATCTGGTTACAAGGAGGTGATAATAAGAGATTTTACATTAAAAAACAGTCAAATGTGGTTTTCCTTCGTTCCCATATAAAAAAAAATTACAAAACTTTGTCATCGTAAATCAAATTGAACTGTTGTAAAGATTTTAATTTTTGTACTTTAAACAATTGAAGTGTAACTTTCGACGACCAAAAACTTGTAATTAGTTATTCATGTTATGTGTTTACAGCTCAAATTCTCTCTTCTTTCTTTTATTTATTTTCCACTGTTTCACTTTTATTTTGATAAGCGCACAACAGAAAATAGAGGATGTGGTAGTTCTGATATTTTCTTAACGAGCAGCCTTTAAGGACGAAACCGGCACAATAACACCTGAACACGAGCGTGGCAGCAAAACTGTGATTTTAAATTCTAATTGGGGCGGAATTACTTTTATTTTACTGCACGATGGCTGAAATAATCAAAGGCAGCCGTTAAGTGCAGGGAGACGTCTTCAAATGGACCGAGGGAAGAGAGAGGAGTAAATGTTGGGGGGGTGGGGGGGGGGAGGGGAGTTCATCAGTGTATCAGACACAGTGCAGTGTGTACTGTATTAGGTCTGTTCAAAGCTAGCAGTTGAAGTTGTGTCTCGGTGGAGGAGGTGGAGGAGGAGGAGGGGAAGGGTGGGTTGGCGGGGGGGGGAGGGGGGTAATTCTGACCCACCTCACAAACATCCTCACATTTAAAATCTGTCAATTCGGCTCGTTTTTTTTAATCTCCCAATTCATGATTACAAGTTGTTCCCCCTTCAAGAAGAATAATAAGCGTTGTCTGTATATTTATTTTCTTTCCTCTCGTCCCATCCAGGAGTTGTGCTGTTGTATTTTTCTGCTGTTTTTTTTTTTTTTGTTGCTCCCACCACCACCACCACCATCACCACCACCACCGCCGCCGGGCTGTCAATCAGCCGCCGGACCATGAGGACCACAAAAGAAGCTCATTCTGCCACGGGGGGGCCCCCTTCTTTGGAGAGCAATTCTAAAACTTACATGCCTCTTATTTGTTGGGTCAAAGGTTAAATTGCTGACCCTCCCCTCCGTTCCACCTACCCCCCCTCCCACCCTCCACCCACCGTCGGGGCCAAGCCGTACTCCGGGTCTTATATTTACATGGATTAGAGTCCTTTCACGCCGAAGAAAAGAAGCTGGTTCACAGTCAAAGCCCGAGGAGCCGTCCATGCTGCCCGAGTGGCCACATTATTCACCGGCAGACAATGACCATATTGTAGTTATGTGGAAAAGGGAGGGGGGAGGAGGGGTTAGGAGGGGGGGGGGGGCACCAGGAAAAGAGAAATCCCCCCCCCCCTTTTTTTTTTTTTTTTTTTGCCATGGCAAAGTCCTACACTTGTGCCACTGAGAGGGGGAAGGAGTGCCTCCCCCCCTCCCCCCCCGTCCGCTTTTTCAAGCAGAGCAAACAAAGCCTGCCCACTGTGAACAAGATGAAGATGTCAAAAGCTTTTAGGCAGGGGTTGGGGAGTGTGGGGGGGGCGGGGGGGGGGGGGGGTTTAGGGGATAAACCAACAAAACAAGTGAAAAGAGTCTTTTCTCCAAAATGGATAAATCCGACTAAGTCTACATTTCCACATCAGATTTACTCTCTCCTTTAAGATCCCTGCTCCTCCTCCTCCTCCTCCTTCTCCTCCTTCTCCTCTTCCTCCTCCTCCTCTCAATAAACCTTCCCAACTCAAACCATATAGGAGCAGAAGAAGGAGGAAGTTTAGCTGTAGGGAAGAGATGGAGGGAGGACCGTTTGTTTGTCAGCTGGATCACATCTGACAAAAAAGGGAAATTCACATTTGAGAAATTCGAGTTTTTCTTCTTGCAACTTTGCATTTTTTTTGTAGTTTTTTATTTTTCAGATATCAGACGGACGGACATAAATCACCTCTCCGGGTCGTCCCGCGCGCAGTTAATTTGCCTCTATATTCCACCACATAACGTCCAACCTATGGGCAGCGCGATCGTCCCCTCAAAGGATGGAGAGCCTCGAGGCAGCCGCGGACTGAATGACATAAAGAGGCCTTTGGTTATACAGCCGCCGCCCGATTCACATGCAAATGGCCGAGCCTTGCACTGACTCTGATTAACTCCCTGTGAGTTCATAGTTTCCCTGTTAACAAAGATTTAGCCGCTTTTGAGACGAAGCGGTACATTAAGTGGTGGAGAAGACGGAGGCCTGAGTGGAGGTAGCGAACCTCTACTGTAAAGCTCCTTCAGGAGCAACAATGCAACCTCCGTCTCGTCAGGGCTTAATCCGCCTCGCGAGATGCAGCGCAGAGCCGGCGCCGGTACGAGGAACGAGAGAAAAGAAAAGCCCCCCCCCCTCCATCTCCATCCCTCTTCCCCCCATGACTGAAGCGAGTGAATGACCGGAGATTGAGCCAGTCAAGAGCTGCGTGCCCGGTTGGACCCCGTGAATGAGAACGGGTCACGCCGCCCGACAACAACACACGGGCCTCTATTTGCTTTTCAACGACGTTCAAATAAAGTATCGCAGCGAATACATGGCCCAAACCCCCCCCCCCCCCCCCAAAAAAAAAAAACAGCCTCTTCGTGAAGTTAAAACTCAAAAACGAATCAAAATGTAAAAGTTCACGAAAAGTCTGAAAAAAATAAATAAAACGCGACCAAAAAAACGAAACGTCATTTAAGTATAAATAATAAGAAGCCGGTTTGGATGTGATGCAGAAACTCAATGAGCCGCGACACAACAAGTCCTTTAACCCGTTTCTTTCGTTTCCGACCTTCAAACACGACCTTCACGAGTGTTTCCTGAATCGGCACCACTTGGCTCCTCTCTAAAGTTTTAAGGTTTCGTTGTTGCTTGTTGTTGTTGTTGTTGTTGTTCTGTTGTTGGATTCCTTGAGACGACTTATTGTCTCTTTAAAAGTTCCGGTTCGAGAAAGATTACGGTTTTGGTTTTAAATGTTGACCAACCTTCGTCACCATGGCAACGGCAAATGTTTTTGTTTGGTTGTTTTTTTTTTTTTCCGAAAAACTGTCCCGAATCGTGGTCGTAAACAGGAAGTGAGCGCAAAAGTTTTATCGGACCGCCTCCTCCTAAAAAAATAAAATAAACGTCATCTGAACTGCCTCAATTCTCCAGTCGTTATTTTACACGACCACTAGAGGGCGCTTCGCTTTAGCTGTCGGTCGTAACAAGCTGCTTCAACAAAACACGTATCGGGTCGTTTGTTTTTAAGGAGAAAAGTCTGCTATGAAATACAAAGTCAAAACATATTTTGCACGTTTTGTCTTTTAATTATAATTTGAGAATGATCGTTTCCATTTGAGATTTTCAACTTTTCAAACCCAAATATAATTCCTGACAAAACATCCCCAACGTGAACAACATCGGTCTTTACGGATACGAGAAACATCTATTAATTAACTTAATATCTGAAGGTGAATTAAGACTCTTGGACTCGATCAGCCGGGGCAGTTTGACATTTTCGCTTCCCGTCGAAATTGAACGTAAATCAAAGATGAAATAACGGGAATTAAAACGCTGACGTCACAACAGGCTATTTTTTTTTTTTTTACTAAATTTGATGCAGTAGAAATGAAGCTCGACTTTCTGTGAGTCGCTGTCGCTCCAGTTAGACTCTTCGTCAAATGAACTGTAACTTTATAACCTCGGAAAGACGGCGTCGGTTTGTATTTTCATCGTTTCTCCGGAGCGTCCAACCGTCGTCTTTGGAACTTGAACGTACGTCCTCACCGGCTTCATCCTGCAGCTGCTCGGCTCGCACACAACTTTAACGCGTCCACAAGATGTAATTAAACCGTGGACGATGTGTGCAGTAAGTGTTGCTAACCCAAAAAATACTCGGTGTGTGTGTTCGAGGTTTGCCGTGTGTTTGCTGAGTGTGTTTCTTTCCTCGTGAAACATTTCTAAGTTGTTTTTGTCTAAATCCTTTAAATCCTTTAAGTCGTCGTCTTCATTGCTTTCAGTGTGTTTATTCAGGCGTCGGTGGAACGAATGTGTCGTGTCTCCCAGAAGATATATATACGATAAAAAAACTAAATGCTCTTTGGCACTCCTAGTGGTCGAAACCTTCCTGTGGCCCCTTTAAGGTCGGCAGAAGATGATGAAAAATGTTTTGTTGTTGCTGGTGTTACGATCATTGTAGTCCTGTATTTTCAGATGGACCTCCAGAAAACTAATAAGAAGGAGTGACTTTAGCTAACAACACCGAGATAACTGATGGACACATTTTATTCACTTTGGATTTGATGAGAGAAGTTGAATGGGAGTCTATGGAGCCGGAGGCTTTTTGGAGCCGACCTCTAGTGGCACTCGCTGGTATTGCAGCTGAAGACACTTCTGGATCAGAACCATTTTAGAGACCTGGAAGCTAAGAAAACTTTTATATCCAGACTGTGGGCTAAAGTTGTTCATTCCAGCTGTGGAAGTTAATATCATTGAGTTTATCATACATCTTAAAGAGGAAAAGGTTCGGGTGAGAAATTAATCCAAACTTCCCCTGAAGGTGTTTTAGTCACGAAAAAGATCAGAAAACGTCCTTTTCCATAAACAAGTTGTCCCCAAAGAACTGCTGTAAATGCTGTAAAATACCAACCTAAAGAAACTCTCCTGTTATATATTCTATAGCATGTTTTTGCAGTGTTAAGAATGAGTATAAGTGGTGTATAAATTGCAGGTTTTCTTCATGCAGGCTGGTTGCCGTGGCGCCCCGGAGCCTCCAGCAGCAGCAGCACCCTGGCGGCGCAGCGCGAGCTCCGCTGGTGTGAAACCAAGAGAATAGCCTTTGTCAAGGTGTACTCGCTTCAATTCTCACTCATCTCCCCGGGCGTAAGGGTGTTAAATTATATGCTCCGGAGGACTCCACATTCATATTTTTTTTACAAGAAGCAGGTTATTAGGCAAACAGGGCTTCTGCACATGTCCCCCCCCGCTATGACAGTTTTCGCAGTCAAGGATTTCGACCTTTATTTCCATCCAAGTACTCGCCTGCACTCCCCTTGTGACACACACACACACACACGCACGCACACACACACACACACACACACACACACACACACACACACACACACACACGTATGTACAACCCCACCCCCCTCCCCCCCTGCCTCTAACTAGGCGAGAGCCTCGAAGTCTGCCGAGGGTGTGATCACAGCGGCGTCGCTCTGGGGTGTAAGACTCCAGGCAGAACCGGCTGCACATCCTCGACCTCCCAATCTACCGGCTGGATTGACAAGCGTGGCTCTCGTAGCCCCCCCCCCCCCCTTACCCCCCCCCCCTCCACCCCACACACACCTCACCTCTCATTTTTGCAGCTTTATTTATAGCCCCCCCCCCCCTCTTCTCTCTCTCTCTGTGCATAGTTCACACTGTGTTTCTGATGACCATTTGTTCCCGAAAGAGGAGACAAATTACAAATGTGCGCTTCGCCTTTGTACTTTGAAAATGCCTTTTTCATAAACGGAAAAACGAGCCTGATGAAAAGACCAAGGAACATCAAAGTGGCTCGCCCTCCCGACAGAAAGGTTAAAAGTTGAGAGCGGCAAACACCGATTCGCTCGCATTCTTCCTGCCTCCCATTCTCATTAGCCACTCGTTTTTTTAATCAGATGCGCCATCAATTAGCATGACTTTTCTACGCGTTTGATGCCGGAAAAGTTTGGATCTCAAGGACGCGGGAACTTTCGGCGCTTTTTACAGACGGGCGAGGCGGTACTTCCCGTGCTCGTGTCTATCTGCGTGTGTGTGTGTGTGTGTGTGTGTGTGTTTTTATTGCCACCACAGAGGAAGTGGTTAATCTGGAGACAGGCAGGGTTCGAGCCTGCAGCGACAGGAGAAACATGTTTGTTTAAGGGGAACATCTGAGACGCAGGAAGTCGGACCAGCGGCGCCGAAACACGCCGGCCGCTGTCGGACGCCGTACGACCCAAATCAGACGCCGTTTATTCTCCGAGTTACACAAAAACATATGAAACAACTCCTCGGCGTCCGCTCCGGCGTCCGCTCCGGCCTCCGCGCGCCTCCTCCAGGAGCTCCAGCTGTGCGCTGGACGTCACACTGTAAATAGACGTCGTCCCGTTTGGGGATTCACGAGTCAGCAAAACACGCTGCCGACAGCCGAGACGTCCACGCGCGGAAAAAGTGACACTGCTTTTACTTTCAACCCCCCCCAAAAAAAGCATGTTTTTACACTGTAAAAGATGACTCATCTACACTTTTAAGTATAACAGAAATCCATGAAGGATTAAAAAAATTTTGCAAAATATTGTGAAACGTCTTCAGCGAGTCTTCTAACTTTAATCGAGTAAAATTGTGTTTGTTTTTACAAAAAAGTGTATATAAAAAAAAAAAAAAGTAAAGCAGAACAAAGGACGTAGAAGTAGAGAGATTTATAGCAGATGTTAGCGCTGGTAAAAAAAATAAACAGAAGATGTAGGAGTCAGATGAATTATGAATTTCATTTCATTTCTTTAGATGTCAGGAAGATATTTAAGTTGAGTTCTGATTCAACACCTTTATTTTTACATTTCTGAGCAGAAATTGTACAAAAGTGGTTCATTTACTTATTTTTTTATTACATAAATTAAAGTTTACTTTGTATTTTGTGTGCAAAGTTGAACATCAGAAGCATCCACCCCCCCCCCCCCCCAAAAAAAAAGGGTTCATCCTCTGGGGATCATGAGCTTACACTGTTTTTGATTCATAAAAAGAGGTTTCAGCTTCTTTATGGCCTGAACCTACGGAAGCAAATTAGTGCCGTAATGATTCAAAAATATTACAGCAACTGAACATTTTTAAATTCATTTAGTTCGTGCACCTGTAACATTAAAAAACATTTTAATAACCGAGATCTAAAAATTGAAGTTCCAAACTCTTGTTGCTCAAATTCTGATGCAAAAATTTATCCAGGACGAAAAGTAAAAAAACAAACGAGCCTGAATTTGGTGACCGAAAAATACCAATATTCACCAATTAGAGTGGACATAAGACAACAGTGACGGTACGACACTAAAGGATATTTATTACCTGCCAGGTGAAACGTGGAACCCTAAAATGAATAAATAATGGAAATAAAATAAGAAAAAAAGTATTTAGAAAGACCAGTAATTATGTTAGTGCGTAAACTTTGGTGTTTTTTTCAATTCCAACTCGGATGCGATTAAATTCAAACTTTAGTAATCATTTGCTGTCATAATTTATGTTATTACGGCTGTTATTTTTCTTCCATACGAATATCCACATCACAGTTAATGAAATCTACCCAGCAGCCATTAAAGAAAAAAAAGACTCCAAACTGTCAGCATGAAATAAACGGCTGCTGTCGGTTATACGAGCTGTTCAGCTCCAGATTTACCGGTCAGTCTTTTTTTTTTTTTTTTTTAAACCAGCCTGGACTTGACGTGCGGTTTAGTTTGCGACAGGCGAAGCTGGAACATTTCAATTTGAGTCCCCCCCCCACCGAAAAAAAAAAAACCCAACAAGGCGACGGAGGGACGGGAGGTTGTTGGAGAGGCGGGAGAATCTGCAGGTAGCCGAGCGGAGGGGAAGGAGTTAACGCTCAGCTGTGGTTAATCTCCTCGGGGGGGAACTTTGGGGCGATATCCAGTTGGACAGGAATGTGAAAGTGTGTGATTGTGACCAGCAGGCTGGCACCAACCTCCTCTCGCTCCTCCTGCAGGAAGGGGAGGGAGCCGACGGTCGCTCGCTCCTCTCTGCGGTGTTATTCCTCCCCGGCACCTTATTAAAACGGCCTCCACACATGGAACCGCGTCAGACGAGCTTCTCCCCGGAGCCTCGATCCAAGAACCGAGACCTCGAGTGTTACGCTGCAGCATGAACTCGGCTCTCTGACAGACGTGTTTGGGGGGGGGGGGGGAAATAAATCCAATGAGGTCAGAAACCCAGGAAGGAAAAACTTTGGACCGATCGTGCCGCTGACGCGTTAATGTGGTTTAGTTCTGGCGTCCCGACTGAACTCCAAACACGCAACGCTCAGCAGTAAAGAAACACGCGTGTGCTCGTAGGCGCGTTTGAAATGTAAAGTTGGACTTGCTTGCTAACACGCTACGCTAACGATTCGCTAGAAACGGGGGCAAATTCCTGAGAAAATGTTTGTTGTGGTCGCGTGACGTCACGTGATCTTTGAAAGATCAAATATAACAATCAGAAAGAACCAAAAAACAACGAGGAGCCAGGACGGCGTGGATGGATTCGTTTTCGTTTTTCCCAGCGAGCCCCGCTGCCTCCGGAGTGCTGCTTTTACACGGCGGTTAAGGGTATTACTCCCCGTGGGTTCCTCTCAGTAAACTTCGGGGGGTGTGTCTCCATTTCCGTTGTGAATTATGCGAACTTCAGCAGATGGAAGTCATTTACAGGAAAACCTCCTCTCCTGTGTTTGAGAAAAAAGTGCCGAGCAACTCTTGACGGGAGCGCGACACTTTAGTGAAGAAGCGGTCGCTCGTTATTTGAGCTTCACGAGTCTGATTATAGTTTTAGTGTATAAAAAAAAAAAAAGAAGAAGCAACACTAAAGGCACTTAACGCTGCCGAGGTTACGGCGGGAATCCAACCACCCGGGCTGCAAATGGATGCAACGTCCGTGTATTAATTCCCAACATGAAACCCAGACATCGTGTCAAACTACTAAATCGTGTTTTATTTCTTTATTTATTTTTTGAACGCCTTGAATCCCCGGGGTTCCTTCCCCTCCTCGTACGAGCGTGTCGAGCGTTATGTGGAGCGATGTGCAGCAGGGAAAGCCTTCCCCTGTAGTTTACTGTGGGCTTGGCTGGGTATGGCAGATGTCTGCAACGCTGCTCCGCTCCGAGTTGAGGGCTCCATTTCAAAGGCCTGTTTACTGGCAAGCCTTAATAGGAAGTGATCTTAAAGTGTTCCTTTAAACATGTCGGAGGCTAATGGTTTAATTTGCTCTGGGTATTGCTCTGTCTAATGAGATTTAGCGTGCGCTCCCAACTGTGCCGCTCAAACACTCGTCTTTTGGAAAGAGGAGAGACGTGATTCTCTCTGTTCGTGTCTTTAAATTTTTCACATGGTGGATCTTTTTTTTTTTTTTCTTCCAGTCCGGCTGCATCAGACTTGATTTTCTTTACGATATCAGAGTTATGTGTGTGCAGTGTGTATATTCACGTGTTTTTTGTTTTTTTCAGTTAGTCTCTCTCTCTCTCTCTCCCACCCCGTTATCACGGCAAAAGCGTGAAATAGAAACGCCGGTCCGCTGCAGCAAAACGTGAAATAGCCACGTTTTTAGCCCGTCTAGGCGTGGCAGTTACACGTTTCGAGAGCGTGAAACTGAAACGCAAGTAAACGTCATGTGACGTGTGATCATGTGACCGAGGTCCCGCAACAGAAGAAGCAAAGGACATTTTTTGGCGGTATTGGACACAGACTGCCATGCAGGACGAGGAGATTTGAATCCAGGAGGTGACAACGTTTTTGTTGAGCTGTTTTTTGTTTCCAAACCCCAACCATGTGCTCATTTATTAACCCCCAACAAGTATTTTGCAATAAGTTTCATTTTCCTGTAAATCACACGGCTCTACACGTGCACTAGGTTTCATTTTCTTCCACTACAGGAAAATGTGTAACTTTCACGCATAGACGGTCCAAAGCGTGGCTATTTCACGTTTTGCTGTAGTGATCCGGCGTGTCTATTTCACGTTTTTTTTTTTTTTCCCCGGTTGCTTTCTTTTCATTTGGATTCTTCTGACAGTACAATGTATTAAAGATATGATTAGTTTAGTTGATCTGAGTTTAAATATATTAAATATTAGCAACATATAAAAAGTGTTTCTGTCGCGCTTCGCAACATATCAGTGAGTTTCTGGGTCCGTTAAGTAGTTTGAGCACCAAAGTCTGTGTGTGTGTGTGTGTGTGTGTGTGTGTGTGTGTGTGTGTGTGTGTGTGTGTGTGTGTCTGTCTGCACACACACCCCCACCCACCACAGCTGAGCTACTGTAGGTGCAGGTCTGGACAGTGATGGATTGAGTCCCACAGGCCTCTGGTGTGTTCATTTTCCAGAGTGCGTCCGGTGGCTCGGGTCATCCCCGGGATCAAAGGCTACGACTGGATCACAGCAGCATCCCTCCCTCCGGTCCGGGGACTTACACCACCACCTCCTCCTCTGTCTCTGGATGAAGACGGATGGCGAGGTAACCTCTCCCGTCTGACAGCTTCTTCTCTCTCCTCTCCGATGCAGGACGGCCTCCTGCGCTCTTTGCCCGAGGCGAGATATTTCTGTCATTTTCGCCTCCAATTTGTTTCTCGCTCTTCTGATGATGATGATGATGATTTCACATCAAATCGTCCTGAGAGGCTTGAACATCCGCTGGTCTCCGCTAAGCTGTCATGATTTTCCCTTTAAAGATGCGTCATCTGTTGGACGCAGGACTCCAAATATGTGCTTTTACATTTAATCGAGTTTGTCATCACAGTAAATCTCCTGCATGAAACCAACCACACGTGTACTTATGATACGAGTTTTTGTTCATGTTTCAGACTGTTCACTTCATATTTAACTCCGCATCGAGGGCAGAAACACACTCATTGCTGCACTCTAGTTCTGCTCGTGTTTTTATGACGCAGTTTTTTTTGTTTTTTTTTACGAGTGAACCAAGACCAATAATCACCAAGTTATACAGACGGACAGGTGACTCACTGATTGGACAGTTTTGGCCAGCGACATCATCAACACGTCATCGGAGCCCACGCCGGAAAGTCAAACTCCAGTGACTCACAGCAGGTCGGGCAGCACTTCAGTTCTTCGTATTGTGTATATTTTGTCTTTCTGATGTCACAAATGATATAAAAACATGAAATAATATGTAGTAGGTATTATAGACTCCAAATAATTACAGGAGTTGGAGACGGGGTGAAAAATGGGACTTCCAGTAACAAGGATTCGCATACAAGCACAAAACACTGCAGTGTAAACTGATTTCGGACTCGGTAACACATCGGTTACCGTGGTTACCAAATGCCAAATTATTTACAGCCCACTTTTGTTGTAAGTTCCTGAACATTTCACGATCGGTTGGTTGATTTTAATAACAGTATGAAACCCTCGTTTTCGTGTGTTCGTCACCCGTTTGTTCAGTTCGCGTTGCGGTTCGACAACGACCGATTCGAATGACGTCATCGACATTAAAATGGCTTTTTACAGGCGCTGGTGAAGTTTTACAAAAATGAAAACCCTCATCGTTAAGAAATTGTTAATATAAAGAGTAATAGTCGTGCTTGTTTGCAGTTGAAAGTGTCCAGAAATATTTAAGCCGAGCCGCCGTACTCGCGGCAAAAATTCGCTTTTGTTTGTTCTGAACACAACAAACATTTCAAGATTTAGTCGTGTGATCTTTGTTGGTTTTACTCATCAGGATCTAAATCTAAAGACATTTTGCCTTTTGAGTTTTTACGTCCTGAAGTATTTCGTGGCTGCGGCTGTCACCACCAACGTCGTGTACGGTTTACCGTTGTTATATTTGTCAGTCAAAAACTACGTTGGATATCGTATCCGCGACTATCGCAATCGTGGTTTAAGGTTCGCGGGCCGACGGGCCACCCTCCGAAGCGTGTCCGATTTCATCACAGGACTTCACGGGACTCAACAGCTCTCCTCAGGAACTTTCCCATCGGTCCCTTGCTATTTTTTTTTCTTTTTTTTGTTCTGTCTGGTTCCCATCTTACCGAGTGAAGTATGTGAGGGGGTTTAGATGCTGGGGATAAGCTCTTCTGGGTAAAACTCCATGAAATGGAGCAATGGGATTACGGGGTCCGTGCACAAGTCCCGAGCAATCCTCTTCTGAAACAGATTGCCCTTATTCACGTCTGCTTTTCATCTCTTTGTGTTATTTTTTTTCCTCCTAAATCCACCGGTTTGGATTACGGCCTCCCAGCGGGGACTCCGGCGCTGCCGAACACCGGTGGTCCGTCGGCGTCGCGTCTCCCCTGAGCAGCGACGGCTGCAACTCAACGCAACGAGTTTCAGATTGAACAGTGAGCCAGTAAACCCAGTAACGTGCGTTAATATACAGATACGATGCACAGAGAGGAAGTGTTGAAGGTTCAGCACCTGAGTTCAACACGTTTTTGTGACCGCTTGAACTGGAGCAGAGAAACGTCTGATTTTTGGGGGTCAAACTCTGGAAATCGTCAACGAAGACTCTTGAAACGTTTCAGAAAGTCTGACGGAGATGAAGCGATGAGTCGGGCGAGATGTTCTGATGGTGGTCAACGGTTCAAGAGGGGGCGGAGCTTCACCGTCCAAAGACCGAAGAAGAAGAAGGAGCGTCAGGTGAGGAGACACCAGGTGGGTTTTTTCTTTGACGTTGGCGGGAGTTGTGCAACCGTGAATTCGTCCCTCAGAGTCAGACTGCCAACACTGAGTTCCACTGGGAACCTTCTGAGGGTCGTTAGCGTTGTTAGCAGATTGTTAACTTCAGTTTAACTAATTATTAGCAAAACGTGAGTTTAGATTTGTTTTTTGTTTTTATTATCTGTTTGTTAGCATCGTTAGTGCTGTTAGCTGGTTGTTAGCATTGTTCGCTGTTGTTAAATTGAGTTTAGCTGGCTTTTAGTAAAATTAGCCCTTTTTAGCTTTATTAGCTGGTTGTTAGTGTTGTAATTATTTTTGAACCCATTAATATGGCCTCAAAATGCAGAAGTCAGTAAATAACTTTCCGAAGAAGGATTTGTTTTTTGGTCTTAATACCTTCCCTACACTAACTTCTCTTTATTTGATCTCCTTGTGCATACGCAGCAGACAAATCCAGATATTTATTTATTCATTTTACTCTCTGGTGTAAACACACATTAGTTGTGTCTGTGCTGTATAATCATTCAGCTTCACTTGCAGAGGTGACGACCTCTTTCTCTGGACTCCTGCTGGTTAAAGACAGCTTGCTTTTTTTACGCTCTGCACACCGGTCCACTGCTGGAGTTTTAGAAAAAAACATTTTGCAGGTTTAATTGACTGCAGCATCCTGAAGTTTAACAGCGCGAGTACTGCAACTCTTCCTGTTCGTAAGAAATGTTAAAGCGTGATGATTTCTGGCATTATGACTGAACGTTTAACTTTAACGTTTAACTGACTGTCGGCCATCGTCATCGTCGTCTTTATAATGTATCGTATCTGTAGAGGAAACACTTCGTTTATTTTAAAACCTTCAAAATGAAACAAGACAAAGTAATTTGATTAAGATCAGATCAGTCGGGACAAAAATGAAAACTCTCAAAAAACGTCAAACTTTGAGCAATAAAACCTTTAAAAACATGCCATGTTATGTTTCTCATAAATACTTTCAGTTTGATCGTAAACGATGAAAATACGTGCAGCTACTATTAACGCATGGTCGATATGTTCACTTTCTATCTGCCGAATATGTGTTGGATACATGAAACCCCAAGGGGATAAAGAAACTGACTCGAAATAATATGAAATACGAAGACTTTCACGAAGTCAGTGACTTCATCAAAAAAAAAAACGACACTAAATAAATTCGGTTAAGCAGCATCAGTCTGTTCCTGCAGGTGCGGCGAGCCGAGCAGGTAAATCAGACCCACTTTTGAGCGTTTCTCGGGTGTCCCGCTAATGTTGCGCAGTCATTTGTGTCACGAGATGATGTACGACTCGTCCTGTCGGTGCCCTCGTCACAGCGGGGGGGGCGCCGTGAACAATCTCCAAGCCAAACTAGCCCCCTTCTTCCCTCTCGTCTCCGCCCAGCTCTCTTCAAATTGAAATATTGTGATTATTCCCCTGGTTCGGGGGAGGCTCGCTGTAATCGCCAGACAAATGATGTGGAAAAGCAATAAAAAAGAAAAGGCGGCTCCCAGGAGAGTCTTCGAAGGCTCCAGCCGAGTGACACGGGCCGTGAGGGATACGAGCTGCCGACGAAGGAGAAGCGGTCCGGGCGGTGGCGGGTAGCGGCTGCCTCAGAGCCGTGGATCTGCTGCTTAAAGGGGGATTTGACTAAACAAATGGCAGCATATGGCAGATGAGGGAGAGGCAGTGAGTGGAGAAAGGGAGAGGTGGCATTGTTTTCAGAGAGAAAGGAGGGGTGTGGGGGGAGGGGGGGTCTGTGTCTCTCCTCCCCTCTTCAATCTTTCATTATGTTGTCACACTCTAGCTGCGTGCTTCCAGTAACACTTTAATTAGCCTCCATGAGTTTAATTGTGCGTGTATGTCTGCCAGCTTGTTTTGCTGCGTAAAACCTGTCGTGTTTGTTTTTTCTCCGAAGCTCTGAAGATCGCTGCTGCTGCAGGAAACCCCGAACATCT
The DNA here is from genome assembly GCF_022577435.1 of Embiotoca jacksoni. Lineage (NCBI taxonomy): Eukaryota > Metazoa > Chordata > Actinopteri > Embiotocidae > Embiotoca > Embiotoca jacksoni. Next base: position 2,828,528 of record NW_027185389.1, read on the forward strand.
TCCACTTCACCCCGAGCATCTTCCACTTCACCCCGAGCATCTTCCACTTCACTCCGAGCATCTTCCACTTCACCCCGAGAATCTTCCACTTCACCCCGAGCATCTTCCACTTCACCCCGAGTAACTTCCACTTCACCCCGAGCATTTTCCACTTCACCCCGAACATCTTCCACTTCACCCCGAGCATCTTCCACTTCACCCCGAGAATCTTCCACTTCACCCCGAGCATCTTCCACTTCACCCCGAGAATCTTCCACTTCACCCCGAGCATCTTCCACTTCACCCCGAGCATCTTCCACTTCACCCCGAGTAACTTCCACTTCACCCCGAGCATTTTCCACTTCACCCCGAACATCTTCCACTTCACCCCGAGAATCTTCCACTTCACCCCGAGCATCTTCCACTTCACCCCGAGAATCTTCCACTTCACCCCGAGCATCTTCCACTTCACCCCGAGAATCTTCCACTTCACCCCGAGCATCTTCCACTTCACCCCGAGCATCTTCCACTTCACCCCGAGAATCTTCCACTTCACCCCGAGCATCTTCCACTTCACCCCGAGCATCTTCCACTTCACCCCGAGTAACTTCCACTTCACCCCGAGCATCTTCCACTTCACCCCGAGCATCTTCCACTTCACCCCGAGAATCTTCCACTTCACCCCGAGCATCTTCCACTTCACCCCGAGTAACTTCGCTTTGGTTCTGCGCATCCTACTGGAAGTGGGGGAAAGCTGTGAGGCCCCAGGGTGCCGCCCTCCACCTGCCATATGCATCACATTTTTGTTGAATTTTTTGGAAATCTTTTATTTAGATTTTTTTTAAACTTCCACATTTTGTGACATTCAACATGTGGAAGTTTTCTTTTTTAGATTTTTTTTTTTGTGGTCATTTTATTTTATTTTTCATATTAAAACCTTGCATTAGTATGAACTTAAGTAGGGCTTTGATTTTAGAAATAGATAAATAGGAAAAAGAACAACCTGGTAAGACAAATATGTGTTTTTATAGGGTGTGGGGAGTCCCAGACTGGCAGTAATTGGTTATAGTCGGAGAAATTACTCGAGTTTATCTTAAAAGTTACACATTATATTGAACAACACTTTTTGATAAATCCCCCAAAATTGTTTCCTTTCAAAACAAATTCTAAGTTAATCTTCAAACTCCTGCGAGTCTGATTTAGATCATCGTGAAACTTTATGAATAAAAATGTGTTGTTTTCACTGTACAGGTGAACCAGAACACTCCTGGCTGACGACGCTCACACTTCCTCAGAAAGAAAAGGAACAACAACCTGGAGACACGAATGTGTTGTTTACGGTGTGGAGAGGCAAGAAGGTCACAGACTGAAAGAAATTGGTTATTTGGGGACAAATGACTCGACTCAATTGGAAAAAGTTACACGATATATCGAACAAAAAGTTTTAGATAAATCAAAAATATTTGTTTCTTTTCCAGTTTTTTTTTTACCGAGTTTAGCTGCAAACTCCTGCGAGTCGGCATTTAGATCATCATGAAACCTGATAAAGATGTGCCGATTACAGGTAAACCAGTGCAACAGTCCTGGCTGAGCACGCTCACACTTCCTCATATAACAAAAAAAAAACAACAACAACAAAAAAAAAAATCAAAGCATCTCCGGAAGTCCTCCTGTGTTGTTTTCTTTTTCTTTTTTTCTCTCTTCTCATTCTTTGTGGCGAAACAAGAAGCAGGCAGTTTGCTGGCAGTAGGAGGTTTCAGCAGCCCGGAGCTGACGGGAGCATCAAACCACAGCTGTGTGTGTGTGTGTGTGTGTGTGTGTGTGTGTGTGTGTGTGTGTGTGTGTGTGTGTGTGTCTGGAGCTGCTGTTGTTGCTGCTTGCTGCTACCACTTGCCTCCGTCTCCTCCCTTCTCTGGCCTAATCAACAAAACAGCCTCAGCTGCCCCTTCGGATCCCCTGCCAGGGTCCCTATCATCCTCTGATCAAATATTAATGTGTGATACTGAGCTTGCTCACTAATCCAAAGCCAATTAATATTATCTGTCAATTATTTACAGATCCTGAGGTGCGGAGGCAGATCCCTGAGGACCGCATCGGCCAGGTTCAGAATATGTAATTGACTTCCTCTTTGGCGCCCCCCCCCCTCCCACCCAACACCAACCTCCACCTTGGCCTCCCTTCATTCTTTCTTCCTCTTGCCTTTTTTCTTTCATCCCCCCCCCCCCCCTCCTTTCATCTCCTTCCTTTTTTTGTTGTTTATGTGTCTTTTAAAGCCTAAATGGTCGTCTTTGCAGGATGCTGCCTGAGCATTAGCATTGCTGATATATCTGACATTGTGGGATATGGGATGGATGGATGGGGAGGGGACGCAGCAGCAGCAGCTCTGCTCGGGCTTTGTGTCTGACTCTCTCACTCATAGCAGTCGGGGAAATAGCGTTATTAGTTTTTATCAGCGATGCGCGACAACGTGACATATGTTGTTTTGGTTTTTTTTTCGAATCCCCGCGCCTTCGCCGACTCGGGCTGTTACCTCCGATCACTTCTGATTGTTGTTCTCCAACTCCCCCCGTCTCAGAGATGGCCTTTGCAAGTTGGTTGACTGATACCAAAAAAAAGGTGGAGGTGGAGGTGGAGGCCTGGTGGATGGTGGTGGATGATGGTGGAGGTGGTGAGACTGGCATCTGAGAGAGGGGAATAATGATGGCCGGTCGTTTTCGGGATCTCTTGAAGCTGCAAATCGAAGCTCCTTCTGCTGGAAGAAAAAAGGATGAAAGGAAGGAGGGGAGTCGTTTTTCTCTGACACTACTAAACATCCTACCACCTCCCATAATGCACTTTGACCTGCCGGGGGCCTCTAATTGGCTGTTGTTGGGTTTTTTTCTCGCCCAACTCCTCTTGTCTTCCAGCTTTTTATCCTGATGTTTGGTTACCGTCTGCGTTTGTTGACTTACTCCTACATATATATATGTTTCGCACTAACTAGCTCTTCATCAAGGCCTTTTTGTACGCTGCTCTTTTCTCTTAAGAAGTGTCGGATGAGTTTTTTTTGGTTTTTTTTGCCGGTGTTATTCCCACCGCCCAAATGTGAGCGGGCTGAAAAGATGGCTTCCTTCTCGTTAGCCGTGCCTTCACAGCTCAGATCTCAGCGTTTTTTTGGTTTTTTTTTGCGGGAGCGAGTTTTTTAATCTGATATGTAAATATCGCGTTTGATCCAAAGCGTTCGTCTTAACGAGCAGGAAAAAAAAATCTCTCCTTTTTCTCTCCGCCTTTTTTCCTGCGCCGGTAATTAAACCAAAGCCTGGTTTTTTTTTTGGGGGTGGGGGGGGTGGGGGTTCTCTTCCATCTCCTGTCTCTTCTGTCTGTCTGTCTGTCTGTCTCGTCCCCGTCTCTCCTCTCTTGTTTCCCTGCCTCTCCGTGTCTCCTCTTTGACACCAGGCGCAGCGCAGTCTTGATTTCTACACGTTTCATCCTTTACGTTCGGCAGCTGCTGCATATTTTGTCAGAGCCGTCGCTGTGAAGTACGTTTGTCACGCTTGGAAACGCCGATGTTTGAAGCCGGGCCTCTTTTGAAGTTGGCTGATGTGCGGCTGTTTTAACTGGAAGGCAAAAAAGGGACGGCGGTCGCCCGTAATGGGGGGAGTATTCAAATGACTGACCTCTAGATGACAGACCCGAACCAAACTGCGCTATGAATAAACAGCAGCTTGATGTGCCGCTTTACGCTGCGCTTTGTTCAGGTGTTGATATCGTGTCCCGATCGTACCGCCTGCTAAATGACTGAAGGTCACCGGAGTCTGAGGGACGGCGCTAAGATCCATTTAGCATGAGAGCTAGAAGAGCACAGAGCCCGTCCTCCCGGTGTGTGTGTGTGTGTGTGTGTGTGTGTGTGTGTGTGTGTGTGTGTGTGTGTGTGTGTGTGTGTGTGTGTGTGTGTGTGTGTGTGTGTGGTGAGTCCTCAAATCCATATGAAGATATATTTGCCTTGCAAAAAAAAAGAGATGATTTGCTCGCTTCAATCCCGGCAGACAAACGACACATTTAGCCTGAGAGTCAAGTCTGAGGAGGGCGGGAGGGTGGACTGGGTGGAGGGGGGTGGAGGGGGTGGTGATGGTGGTGGAGGGGTAGGGGAGGTGGAGGGGGGTGGACTCCTTGTAAAAAAAAAAAAACGCTTATCATCGAAAGCTTTGTTGCACTGCTGCGTTCGACCGTTCACGTCTTCTCTGAATCTCGTCTCTGATACTCCGACTGAGTGGCGTTGGACTTCGTCTTCTAGTTTTGTTTTTACGGCGGGATGCGGATGTTTTCTCCAACAAGTCAGTGATACGAAGACGCTCCGACTCGTTCAGGACAAACCGAGGCTGCATTAGCAGCGTGTTGTCTTTTTCAACGTCTACCGAATCAAACGGTTAATAAAGTTTGTTTTTCTATTTGGTAAATATGAATTCTCCGAGTCAGACAAAGACACGGGATCAGAAGAAGATCGTAAACATTCGATCACAGCAAAGCATGTAATACATCCTCCCGTCCACTAGAGGGAAGCACATCAATATAGCATCTTTGCCTTCAAGAAAACCCTGTTGTTGTTTTTTGGGGGGGAAAAAACCACGTGGAAACCCCACAGACTGGATAAAAAAATGCTCCTGATCTGAAAAATGGTTCCGATCTAGAAGTGTCTTCAGCTGCAATACCAGCGAGTGCCACTAGAGGTCGGCTCCAAAAAGCCTCCGGCTCCATAGACTCCCATTCAACTTCTCTCATCAAATCCAAAGTGAATAAAATGTGTCCATCAGTTATCTTGGTGTTGTTAGCTAAAGTCACTCCTTCTTATTAGTTTTCTGGAGGTCCATCTGAAAATAATCCCTCATTCATTAGAAAAGAAGATTCAAAAATGCAGTTTGGACAGGACTTGACGGTTTGTGTGATTCCAGGCTGTACGAACTCATAACTAAGACTTTGACCCGGGTTCTGGGAGCTAAAATTTTGACACTCCCAACGAGGTGGTGCTCAATCGAGTCCGAGGTAGACTGTGATTGGTCAAATAAAGCATGTACCAATATAGCAAAAAAAAACAACAACATTTTTTTTCTCATTGAAAGGTAAATCTGTAAACTTTGCAGAGACTCGTGGAAACAGGAGCTCAGAATACTTTACAGTGACAGCTTTCTTCATAAAAAAAACCAAAAAACATCTCTTTTACGTGAATAATTTGAAGCACTTGACTCAGAAATCAAAAGGTACGATACCTGCTGCTGGTAAACTGCACTGTTATCTACTCTACAACTTCCTGCTCTAATCAGCCTCCATGTTCATCACATGACAGATTCTTTCGTGGAAAGTAAAAGTAAAATGTGCGTCTGTGAGTTTTCTAGACTGCAGAAACAGAATGACAAGAGAGAGCTTCATTGACTAACGCCACAGCTGGATGATGGAGTCTCCAGCTGTGACTAATTGCTCCGAAAGTTAACCAATATTTGACAAAACTTTCATACCTTTTTTCTTACAGATACTATTGTAGTTTTAGACAATATGTGAGTCCAGGAGAATGTATATATTGAGCATCAAAGATTATCCACTCTGAGTTACAGGTCACACTTACAAGAAAAGAATCCCATTAATTTTACATGAGCAAAAAGTCACGTGATTAAACGTGTGATTGTGCTCATTGGATCATTTTCATGTAAGAGTCCCACGGGAAAACCTTTCCACATATTTTCCCCCCAATGTTATCATATGTTGCAACATGTGCTAAACATGTATCATACATGTGATCACATGGGAAACTCATGTTTGAATTACAGGCAAGTTGTTAGAATCAACTTCATTTAAAGCAACATTAAATTATAGAATACATTTCTCACATTTAATTAATTGTAATTGGAAATATATGTGTGATTATTGTGAGTGGAGGTTATAGAATGAGTTTTGTCATATCAGCATTAAAAATCAACATTAAATCTGCACTAATCTAAGTTCTCTATTAACAGTTGAATGTTAGCCATGACTCCAGTTCCCCTCGGAGAGTTTTAGTGTCTTCCAGCTCGTTGTTTTGGTTTTCCACTCCTCAGCTTTTTAATATTTGGGTATTTACTTAAAAGTGACTGAGGGGACATATTGAATTATAAAATTTGATATCAGATAACTCATTTCAACAATTCTGCCCTTGACTTTATTTATTTAGCATGCTCGTGTTTCAAGCTCGGAAGCTGAAGACCTATTTTTGGGGTTTTATTCCAAGTCATCGTGCATTTAAAACTAAATATGAACATTTTCAGTCAGTTTCTATAATTTTGCGGCCCAGACTTCATTTGTACTTTGACGTAAAGGAAACCGAAAGGTTTCCGATGCATTCGACATTTCAGAGATCAAAAAAATCTGCGACCCAGAGTTTTTTTTTTTTTTTTGGCTGAGGGGTCACAGAGATTTCAGGGGGGGGACGAGTATAGAAGAAGAGGGACAGAAGCCGGGAAAGTCTGTCTCTGCTTTGATACGCCACACCTTCCGACTCCTCGGGACCGCCTCCGCCGACGCCGTACGCTCCTAATTAATTTGTCGGCAGTCGGGTTACCTTGATGAAAGATTGCGTTCGGAGGGAGAGAACACCTGGTAACATATGCTGTGGGGACTGACGGCGAGGCAGCCGAGTACCAGCTGCAGATAACAGACAGGACGATTCAGCAGATTGTGTATATGTTGGGGGGGCGCGTGGGAGGTGGGGGGGCGAGAGAGGACACACACATACACACAAATATCTGAAAACAGTTATTTTTAGTAAATAAGTCGCACCGCGTCTTTTACATCGACACATTTTACAAATAATCTCGTTCCACTTGTTTCCACCAAAATAAAAGAATTTCCAAACGCCGTTCGGGAACTTTGGCGAATGATAACATCTCGCATGTACAATGTACAGATACATACATAGGATGCCAAAAAATAAATATGGCAATACAAAGTCTGCCATTTTGCTTGGTTTCTTCCTGACCTACATTTGCCAGTCCGGTGATGTGATGGTTGTCCTACAAATCCGTGGATTTAGTTGGACGGGGCGGACTTTTAATCTCAAAACTGATCATCAGTGCTTATTTCACCAATGAGTGTTGCCTTAACTTATTATTATTTTTCTATATAGTATTATTGTAACTGTCATCCATCCAGATACTAACTTTCCTCAAACCTCACCAAGTTGTTTTTGAAGCCAATGCAGAAGTAAACTGCAATACCACTGAGGGCCACTAGGGTCTGTCTCCAATACGCTTCCATTGAAAAAAGCATCAACTTCTTCTTCTGAAATACAAAAGTCAGTAAATGTTTTCCACAAAGTCATCATGGTGTCATTAGATAAACTCCCTCTGATCAGACTTTCCTTCTGGAAATAACATTCATTAGATATTAGGACTCAAACACAGATATGCTTGGCTTTGATTGACAGGCCTGGGGTGCAGTCAGGTTGCCTGCATAGGTGGGCGGGGCATAAGTGTGCATATCCAACCCTCACTCCCTGGTCCCTTCATGGCTCCAAAATAAAAAAAAAATCCCAAGATGTCGGCAGCCAAAGTGCCAGACTGAAGCCTTCAAGCACCAACAGAGTTGGTTACCACGTGTCCTAAACCCAACCCAACCCGTCCCACGGCACCGTTACATCATACAGGGTTAGTTAGTCATGTGTCTTGATTGATGTTGACCAGCTGTGTTGATGTTGTGGTTGAAGGATTTTTTTTAAATTTTTTAATCCCACATCACATTTGAAGTGGTCTTAAACCTCAGAAACATTCAGGATGCAGGAAACGAACGACGATTACATTTTACGCCAAAATGTGTTTTGCAAAATCAAATCAGCGCCGTACGTGTGCGTGCTGATCAATTTAAATTGATCTACACTGACAACTCCCATCAGTTCAAAAAAACTTGTCGAGCTTTTTGAAACCGCGGCTCAAAACTCTCCTCCTTCCAGAAACAGCAGCAGCGTCTCCGGCCCGCAGTAACCCTCCATCAGCCCGACATTCAGGATCAGGTTTCTGTCGGGGGGGCGGGGGGCGCTGAGACGGAGCTCGGCCGGGCGTTTGAAGGCCGGCAGGTCCGCCGCTGAACCACCAACCTCGTGTTGAGGTTTTTTTTTTTTTGGTGGTGGTGGGTGGAGGGGGGGTTTAGGGGGGTCCTGAGAGGAGCAGCCCCGGCAGCTGCCCTCCTTCACGCCTGTTTGTCAGGAGCTGTCGATAAGTCCCGCACTCGCTCGGCTTTTCGAAAGGAGGAGGGCGGAGGGAGGGAGGGTGGAGGAAAAAGGCTGAAATAGGATGCTTCCTGCCCTTTAACATGCCAGAGGCTTCGTTAAGGGAACCTGTGAAATCAGTTTAATAGGCTGACATCACCCCTGGGCCTCCGTGACCCGGCCCTCCCGAGACCCTCCTCTTCCTCTTCTTCTTCGTCTCTCCTCTCCTCCGTCACCTTTTCTTTCCTCTCCTCTCGTCTTATCGATTGTCTCCTCTTCACTCATCGCCTTTTTTCTTTTTCTCTTCATCTTCCATTTCCTCTCATGATTTCCTTTTTTTTTTTTTTTGTGCTCTCAGCGTTATCTCTCCTTCTGTCTTGGCCTTTTTTTCTTTTCACTGTTCTCCCTTCCTTTTACCTTTTTTCCCTTTCTTCTCCTCCTCTTAAATCTTCCTCTCCGTGCGTTTTTTCTTTTTTTCTTTTTTTGCCTCAGCAGCGGTTTTGTAGCCGATCTAACAGGGGGGGATAGCTCTATTTTTCATCCCGCTGACCTTGATGAAAAGAGGGGAGGAGGGGGGTGGGGGTGGGAGCCGGTCCGAGGACGACCCTGAAGTCTGCCTGAACCCACCTGACATTAGTGAATAAAATATAGCGCCGGGCCTCCTGTTGGGGACGGCCGCTGAAAGGGAGATCACTCCACCTCCTCTTATTTATTCTCTCTTCCTCCTCCTTCAGATGCCGGGAATGTGACGTTAATGTGCATACCGGCTGTTTGAACCGCCGACCACAGGTCAGCCGCTTTAATAGAGAGGTTCAAGCTCCTCTCAAAGGGGATCGCAGCCTCAACGCCTCCATTAACGTGGAGCAGGAATGTAGCCGTAAAAACCAGCAGCACTTCCTCATGCGAGGTTTTCTCCTCCCCGGATGTTTGAAATCCTCCACGCCGGGAAATAAGAATAAGAAAAAGAATCAAGCATATTTCACAAGTCTTTAACTCTTTTTTTTTTTTTTTTATTGTTGTTATTATTGTGTGCCAAACGTTTTATTTTTGTATTTTTTTTTTCCCGTTTCTGACTCGGCGCATGTGAACAGGTCTTCGCTGTAGTGTGTGTGCAGGTTGAGGGTTGCATCTTCTTCTCTTCTCTTCTCCGGGTTTTTTGCATGACTATTTATGTGCTGTGAATATTTTGTCTTCTGGATATAGTATGAGGAGAGTGTGTGTGTGTGTGTGTGTGTGTGTGTGTGTGTGTGTGTGTGTGTGTGTGTGTAAAAGTGCTTCTCTGGTGCTTGCATATGGGTCCTGACACTGCCTGGATGGTTGTGGCTGCCCATGGCTGTAGGCAGGCCTTGGGGGGTGCAGGCCCTCTCCTGGTGGGGATAAAAGCAGGAGGCATCTGGCTCCAGCGGAGCTCCAAAAAACTCAAAGTAGCCTAAGATCCCCCTTCTCCTAGTTTAGCCAAACAAGCTGGACTAATCCCAACTATCAGGGGATGCTCTGTCAAAACAAGCAGCAGGGCCCTAAGGCGAGCCCATCTCACCGAGCGGTGCAGGGCTGCGCGGAGAGGGAGCGAGGTAAGGAGGCCCTCCCCCATTAGCATAATGCCTCTCGGTAGCGAGCTGGTGTGCTGGCCTGACAGCCTGAGCGCAGGGGCACAGCGTCTCACGGGGGGGTTTGGGCTCAGAGACGGGGGCAGCAGGGGCAGCGGGGGCAACAGAGGAGATGTGGGAGCTTTTCTGGCTGAAATCAGCGAGGGGCAAAAAAAAAAAAAAAAAAAAAAACCCCAGCCCAGCCTGCTGATGGCAGTTCCTCCTCTCTCGCCCTCTCTCTCTCTCGCTCTCTCTCTCTGATTTCTTCTCCTCTGGCTTATTTTTAGCAGCCTTCATCCTCCAAAAAAGCAGGTTGAGTCCTTCTTCTTCTCTGAATATGTAGGCCTTGTGCCCTGGGCTTGCCGTCGTTCACCCCGTTTCACCAGCTACACCTCGTGAAAAACAGCTATTCTGGTTCTGCCCCGACTTTGTGTTGTGGTAACCTGCCGGGAAATCAGAAAACCTGCTTTGACACGCAACCACGCCGTAAATCTCTCCCTCCTCTTCACATATATGAAATATTGATTTAGCGCACTCATTAATCCGTCACAGATCCTCTCCTGATATTCAGATGACTCTTTTCTGTTTTTTTATATCTTGAAAATCTTTCTGGAAAACGGTGTCACGACTCCTCCCAAAAAAAACAAAAAGAACGCCCCGTCTTCTTTCTTTTTTTTTTTGTCGCCCGTCTGATGTCGTTTTAATTTTGCGTATGCAGAAAAGGCTAAATGAAACAAATGAGTTAGCGCGTTGTGTTATGAGCCCTTAATGGGAACATAATGGGGTTAGCTCAGGCCACGTAATAATGAATATCAATATGAGCAGCCTGGCCTTTTATTAAAGCCTTACATCATCTTT